>NC_056730.1:816819112-817090122 GCF_019279795.1 Protopterus annectens
TTAACTGTAGAGTATTGTTTTTGGCCATGTTATTGAGGACTTCTGTCATGTAATAATGGCATACATTACAGTTTCAGACTTCTATCCTTTAGAACATTCATGCTAATGCATAACCTTTCTATCTACTTTTGTCTGTCTTCTGTGCAGATGGGATGACACCGGTGCTCAGGCTGTGGTAGGCTACACTGCAAAATGTGTCTGTGAAGCCATGCCTGTGTTCATGTAGGATGTAGCCAGGAATGGTATTAGGCCTATGGAGACCTCTATGTGTTGCCTTTGAGAGGGCATTACAAACCTGCTCTGTGATCATGAGGGTAGGGGTTCAGGTGCTGTACATGCACATGTGTACCTATGGGAGGACAGGGGGGTGATGTTTACATGTCACCTGTCTGCAGTCGGTCACCTATATCCTTCATGTGGGCCTTGCCCCTTTTCCTTGCTTGTGTGAGGGACATTACAGAGGAGTGGGGTCTATAGTTTCACAGACAGTATGTGGGAATACTACACAGGACAGGACATGTGTGGACAGCTCAGCAACATGGGGGACAAAGCTCCAGAACTGGGTACAGAGTGTATGTCATTAGTGCTATTATACACATGAAGGGTTGCTAGAATGATAGGGTTCATCTGGACATGCATTTACTGAGTGACTTGACATCTGGCAGTGATATGTCTCTGACATACCTCTTAACTGGCATGCTGTCCACAGATTGGCCAGATGTTTGCCTGTTATGTTTGGTCTGTTCCCCAGGCAGTAGTTGTCCTTGGAAAATCAGTAGGGGACTCTGGGGAATGCAGTCATTAAATACTCACATCCATTGCTATTACTGACTTCATATCCTTCAGAAACCCAGTAACACCAGCAACTGTCCAGCAAATGTATAACAGAAATATGTCCAATATATGCCTGTGTTTACCTCTGTCTCCAAATTATGCTGGGTTTTGTCCAGATGTCATGCACTAAGAGGCTCACAGGTATTTAGTATAATTATGTATTTCATTCATTCCTGCTGCCATCCCAGTGATGTAGTAGACCCACAGACATGTTACAGGGAAGGGCCATAGATATGAGTGCTGAACCTGTACATTCTGAGATAAACCATACATTTAAGATGTCTGTGTATGTTTGGCCATTGTTAACAGACTGTAAGGGTTGTGTAGAAGTGTAGTGTGTACATATAATTTGGGCTGTGTAATGAGGGGGGTACATGTGAGTGTCATGGCCCCTTTCTATCTGACTGTGCATGCTGCTCTGGTTTCTTATCAGGTGTTATATGTTTGTACGAGCAGACCGTGACATGTCCCGTAACACCTCCAGATTCTCACTGCACTGTGACTTGGGGCAGAATATGTAGGAGTAATGTGTGAGTTGAAATGGGATATGTGTGTTCACACTGTCATTATAGTACAGTGTTCAGTTTGCTTACTGGTATGATATTGTGACTGTGGTGCAATTGCTTGTGGGTATGCACATTCACACCAGTGTCTGTTTTCCACTGGTTTTATATCCCTGTACTGCCTGTTATATTTGCAAATGCATGTGTACAGCCACAGAGCTGGATTTGGGTAGTGTTATGTCAGTCTGCTTGCATTTTGGACAGTGCTTGGTAACTCAGTGCCATTTTCCTACTGTTGTGTTATATCCACATATTCATAGGATGCACCATTGTCTAGCCAATACCTTTGGTCTGGTCCCCATAACTGTTGTGTATTCCTGATGCATCAGTGAAATGATGTGCGGATTGGGGTCAACAATTAATGAGAAGCAATTGAGTCCCAGCCCTGTGATATTTCAGTCAATATATGTTAGGACTTACAGTGTTAGTACAGCAACTTTCTCAGCATATCTATTCACGTATTTTGGATACATCTCTATTGTCATGCCTTTGTCCCACCACTTTCTCAAAATTGGTCCACATTCATTGCAATAAGGGGTTCAGAACATACCTCTCCATTGCCAGGCTTTTCACAGAATGTCCAGATGTTTGGCCCATACTTTGGTTCTGTTCCACAGTTTATTTTTATTTGTCTTTTAAATCATTGTGATGATCCAAGGATTTATGTTAGTGAAAAATGACATAACATGTCAGTTCCCATCCTCATATCCTTCAGATGTTTCTGCTGAAATGCACCCTGTTGCTGTACAAATGTTTGCTTATGACAGCAATATTTGAAATATGTCCCTATATGTGCCCCCCCCCACTTTGTACAGCCTTTGCACAGGTTTCTTGCACTAAGAGGTTGATAGGTATGGTTCTGAGGTAGGCTATATATATGTGTGTGTGTGTGTGTGTGTGTGTGTGTGTGTGTGTGTGTGTGTGTGTGTGTGTGTGTGTGTGTATGTGTGTATATATATATATATATATATATATATATATATATATATTCCTTCATTCATATATTTATGTATGTATATGTATATTATGTATCTATGTTTTCATAGATATGTTTCAACAGAATATATATATATATATATATATATATATATATATATACACACACACACACACACACACACATATATATATGTGTGTGTGTGTGTGTGTGTGTGTGTGTGTGTGTGTGTGTGTGTGTGTGTGTGTGTGTGTGTGTGCGTGCGTGCATGTCTATATACAACACATGAATGATTCCACGGAAGTTTCTCACTATTGTTGTATCTCTCTATTGCATGATAAGTTTGAAAAAGCAACAGTAACTCCTACAACTCAGATGGTGTAGTGGTACATCACTCTGACTTTAGTGTCCAGGGTCCTTAGGGCAGATGTTTTTTTCAGTACTGTTAAATGACCAGACTGCATGATAAGTTTGAAAAGCAATTCCTGCAGCTCAGGTGGTATGGTGGTATGTTAGTGTAATTGTAGGGCACAGCATCCTGGATTTGAGACTTAGCAAGGCTGATTATTTTGTTGCTGGGCTGTTGGATACAGAGTGATTAAGGCACTTTTAAGCAATTGTAAGCGGGTTTGCGTGGGTTTGCCTGACACTAAGAGAGGCTAAAACACAGTTAATCCATTTTAGCTTCACTTAGCGGCACTTACTCCCACTTACCCCTGCACAAATTTCTTTGAAAGAAAAGAAAAAGGGGTGATAGGAAAGTGGTGAAAAAAGGGGCATGCAGAGGGAAGTACAGTATGAAAGGTTGCTAAGGATGTGCAGGACGGGTGTAGGAAAGGTCCATAGCTGTCCATTTCTTCTACACAACAGCTGTGAATGTCTACAGAATTTGAAAGTGAATTTGGACACTCAAACCCCTGAGAGAGGGGTGTGGACAACAGTAATGTGTTGTCATGCTAATTGGACTGGATTACATGGGTCCAGTGGACACGTGCGAAATAGACAGCTATGTATGGGGCATAATTTTTTAGTGGGAGCAGTTTGCACTTTTTTTTTAAGGTGAGTGTGGGATGTTGGGGAAGGATAGTAGGTACATTTGGGGAGGTAAGTTGGGAAGGAAGACCAACAAGATAGCAGACAGGGGTGGTATATGACACGTGGGGGGGTAAACACCTTGGACGGGAGGGTGGTGGGAATCAGATGCACATGAGCCCCCAAATGGATACAGTGGGACTGTGGTCCCCATCCATGGGCAGTCACCACTGCACCTTTATGTCTCTGAAGGTGGCTGTGCTGGGGGTTGAACAGGAGGGGCAGCCTGACCCTCAAGTTGCACCAGATGGCCCTCAAGCTGGCACAGCTGATCATCAAACTCTGATCAGATTACTCTGTTCACCAATCCCCGTCCCCTGAGGTGGTTCCACCTGAAGCTGGTGCAAGACCAATGGAAGAGGAAGGCCCAGGTAGGGTCTTAGACATGCTGGGGCTCAGTGCCATCGCAAGATGAGGCAGGACAGGCAGATCTGCTGGGATCTGTCTTCCCAGATGTGCTATGGTGTTCAGGTTTTAAAAAATATGTTGGATAGTCATGAACAACACATTTCAAGATTGGTTATAACAGCATGCATGGGTGTTCCAATTGACCCCATAAAACAGTTTTGAAACAGTTGCATAGCAAACAGAACACATGCATATATGGAACCACAGTAGGAATTATATTGGCATGCAAGCTACATTGACAGCAACAGGCCACCAATTATAGTATTTGAATGAGGTTCATTAATATTCAAGCAATTCAATATTTGTAGAACAATAAAACACAAGTCCCAACAGTAGGTTTGGAGAAAGACATACCCATTATTTATTTGTATACATTATTGATGCAGATGGGGTGGAGGTGGCAGAAAAATGGCAATTACCACTGCTGGGATTCGAACCATGTCTATTTGTGCTAAAAAGGTACACCATTCTTGTATTTCACCACAATGAGCTATTGAGGAATTGCTAAATTTTGTTTGACTTTTTACTCCCTACTACTCTCTGGTTTGCACAATCTGACCTTGTAGTTCTGACATTCATGCATGGCAGATAGTTCTTGTACTGTGTATTCATACTTTAACATATTACAATCTGGAAAGCAATGGTTAACACAAAGCACTGCTGCAGGAGATAAAATATTAGATTTTACAGCTTACTATTCAGAGTTCAGATCTTGGTGCATGGCGCATTTTATGTAGTTGTTCACCTGTTTTACAGCTCCATGATCTTTGTAAGATGAGCCTCACTTCATCTTGCTGTCAGAGCCAGCCATGGTTGCTGTGCAGAACCTGTACACATTTATATTCATATCACAACATAAAGTAAACGCAACAGTCTGGGGTTTTTACTTTTATTGAACGTTATGGAGACCTTTATTGTTAAATATCCTGTACATCACAATTAATTTTCTAATGGTCATTTATTAATTACACACACTATACACTTTACCTACTGGTAGTTGACATTCTGCTCCTTTCTATTTATTTGCTCTGAATACTGCAAGCTAAATTTGTACTCACCAGCCTCCCAGCACAGTCTTAGCAGCCTGTTTGCATGTGCATACCTATCAATCACATACTCAGGCTGGACTTTGGGGAACAATAAGTGATACTGATTTTTGCACACTTCTGGGTCATTCTGTGCCCATGCGTCTTGGGTCCACTGGTCCAAGAGCTCCCTCTTCCTATGCTTGCGATCAGCTTAATGGTGCTGGACATGCTCACCAGTTTGAGGGATGTCAGTAGTACTGGTGAGATCATGTGTGAGATGGTCCCAGGGCTCCGCTTTGTATTGTGAGCCCTGGTACTGGTCCTGCAGCAGTCTCCCTTCATGGTCTTTCACAAGGAGTCCAACCATGAACCTGGACTCCTGAATACCGCAGCATTGCACCCAAAAGCACATACTCTCACCAATGCCAGCCATAGTGCCTGCAGTGATTAGCTACAACTGGTTATGGCTGTATTCCCACCTGCGAGGTTTAAATAGTGCTGAATTCTCACACTTTGCCGTGATTGGACAATTTTGAATGTGCTGAGCTAAGCTAAGTAATGGGTAATCCCGCTTAGCTAAGGTTAGCAGTGCTTAAAGGGATAGCTGTTGAGCATTGCTTACCAATGTGTAAATCCACTTAGCTGGGATACTTATTGTTTAGCATTTACATTTAAGCAATGCTTACACCATGTTAGCATAGCTGGGCACTACTTAGCATTGCTCACATTTCATTTTATAAAGTATCAGGATTGCGGGATTGATTCATCATTACTGACATATTATAATTTTATGTTTTCCTTCCATGACATCCCCCATGTACTTTCATTAAATTATATTTTTGTGTGACTATACTGTATGGGGCACTTGTATTTATATGGGGGTTTCACATCTTTTCTAGACTGACATCTCACTTTTGGACCTGCTACAATACCCTGGTTGACAAAAAACAGTTGCTACATAATTAAAGTTTACAAATGTAATTTTAACACTACTTTCCCATAGAAAAGTAAGCTGCCTGTCTTGGTACTCAAACCATGAGCACCTGCTTGTAAAGCTGGGACTCTAACCACTACACTATCTCAGTTTGGAAATTTCACCTCTATATTTGCATTGATCTCCTAGGGGATGTTTAAGGTATGCTAAGTGGATAGCTATAACGTGCACACCCACTTAGCTAAGCTTAAACATTCCTTAGGCTTGAAAAAAGAGTTTAGATTATTTTCCTGTTATTATGTTATATAAGTGAGTCTTGTGGTATTTGGCTTTCAGGCTTCTATCCTTCAGGGACTCCTGCTAATACATATCCTATTATCTGTCAACTTTCTAAGTGTCTGAGGGCAAATTTTCAGGTGTGTCCCTAATGCATTATTTATTCCGCCCATGATCTGTGCCTTTGTTAACATGCACTGTTGTAAGGAATATTGGCATACATTTGCTTTCAGACTTTTACCCTTCCATAATTCATGCTGATGCACGACCTGTTCTCTATCAACATTCTATGTTTGTGAGGGCTATATATGTGTTTTGTCACGTTTGGGGGATTTATTCCCGTTATGTGTGCATTTGCACACATTTCCTGCTTTAGCAGGTTGCAGAAGTGTTGTACGGCACTTTAGCAATGCAGGGGGTGTGTCACAGAACCTGTCACACACCCCCTGCATTGCTTTCCTGTTGCCAATTTTATTTCAGTGTCCGTGGATACTGAAATTATAATTTTTTCATTTTGGTTTCTGTGGACACTGAAATACTGGCATAATTATAGAGTAAAGCTCTAATGTTATGCCATTTCAGCTAAGAAAGTGCAGTGTCCGTGCACTACTTGGTCTCACCCCCTGCACTCATTCATGGTTTGTGTCCATATAGGAAGTACAGCAGTGTGTCTTCATGAAAATTCAAGGAGTGCTGCCGTTCTAAATGGACATGAACCACTCTGTGCAAGAATAGTCTTATTCTTGCACAGAGTTTGTTGAATCTGGGGGAATGTGCATTTTTCCATATATCCTGTTTAAAGTTTTTTTAATAATGTGCATTTTCTTATATGCAATGTTACCTTTTTAACATATTTGATTACTTAATTGTTTAGTTGTTTTCATTGGTTGGAGTGAATATATATTGATTGTGCTCTAATGGCATTGTTGTTCTGATGAAGTCAGCTTGACGAAAGCATAAAATAAAGTTTTGGTGCACTAAAGTAGTAGTTCTTGGTTCTTTGCTGAATTGCTGATTTGTTGAGTATTTTTTTTTTTAGTTGGTTCAAATTTTGGCCACTGTTGGGTTCTGTAATTGTCATTTTGTACAAACACAAATATAACAGAAATATTCATGAAATATCTTTGATGTTTTTTTCTTTCTGTTCAGTTGACAAAAGCTAAACAAATAGATATCGATTTCAGGACATGAAGTAGATATCATACTATTTTCCAGAGTTGTGACAGGAAATTACAACACAATTACATACATGCTTCCTTTATAATGCACACTCTACTTGTGGAGTGAAAGTGATAAAACTTTAAAGTGTGATGCAGATGAGCTGATCTTCAGTATGAGTCATGATTCAGGCAATGCTATTGTATTTTTTTATCTCATCTCTTCTAAGGGAAGGCAAACAAACCCCATGCAGAAAGTAAAAAATGGTGACTATGAACAATTTGCATTATGTGCATCAGTCAATATGAAATGTGATGTTAAGACTAATTGAAGATAAAGTTACATCTATAGAAGTCTATATAGCATGTTTCAGTTGTTAGTTACTGCAGATAATTCCACTTTCCTGCATTCATTTTTAAACAAGAAGGAAATTTGGATTAAAATAGTGTCACTATTATTTCATTATAAAACTCCATTTAGCAGATGCTCTTTGAATCAAACCCTTTTTCTCATTGAGTAGCAGCAAGAGAAATAGCTTGAAGAAAGCAAAGTGCCCTAATTCATAAAGGGTTGTGGGTCTTTCTTTCTTTCTGTCATTCTGTCTTTCTTTTCTTCTTTTTCTTGCATGCTACTGCTTCTTTTATAGTGGTAGTCTAGCATTAATGTGAAGTTAAGTAGGTAAGTAAACAATGAAAAAAAAAAACACAGAGGAAACACAATTTCTCATTTCATGTATTGCTGTAGGATTATTATGTACTAAATTATTATTATCATATAATACAGACAGAGGCTAGTTCTTATTAGCAACCCATTTTGCATCCTATGTGCCAGATTGATATCCTAAGTGCCTTTTGTGCACCCTTAAATGCCTTATGGGGGCTTTAAAACCCTCAGACTTTCAATCATTTGGCTTCATATTTATAGGTGTACATCTGCTGATGCTGTGATAATTATACAGTGAATTACTTTAACAGACATGGAATTTGTTTTTCAAGCAATGCGTACTTTTTTAGAATAAGTAATAAACAAGTAAATGGCTGTCCTTTTTCATCTATACAAATATAATGAAATCTGTTCAAAAGCACTTTTACTTATACATGGAAGTTAATATCTGAGAGGATATGCTACTGCAAAAGAGTTGATTTTCAAGCAAAATTACTTTTATAAATTATTAATTGGAAATAATTTTTGAAAACAGTAATCATTATAATCTGATGTTAGTTATTATAAAACTACTGTATTTAGACAGCCAGTTCAATATAATTTATATGTGGGTGCACTGTCAACAAAAGTATCAATAGGTTAATAGGCAGTTCATGAAAATAATAATGGAAAAATCATCATTACAAAATCATATTTTTTCTAAATTTATAATAACATGAGATACTGCTAACATTCAAAAAGATCCCATTTGCAGTTCTGTTTTATTGTACAAAAGTTATAGTTAATTGCCATTTTTGTACAAAATTTTAATAATAAAATGTGAAATGAGAAAAAAAAAACAAGTACAATTAAAGTCACCAGGAATCAGGTTCTCTGGATGTATAATGGATATGGTGCAATTGCAAACTGGGCAGTTTTGCATAATTCAAATAATCTGATGATTCATTATAAAAGAAATGAGACAAGACACATATTTTAAGCATAAACAACTGACAGTACTAAAACATACAAAATTTGGAGTAACAAATGCATTTGGCAGGTCTTTGTATTAGTAAACTTCATAAAATACAATAAGATATCAATGATTAATATGAGGTGAAATACAAAAAAATAGTAGAAGATCAAAATTATAAATGTTAAGCGGCAACAATTCCATTTAGTACATATGATTATAATGTACATCTTGCATCTTCTTAGGGATATCTGTAGTCAGTATGTATAGTTATCAAGGAAACTGGAGCAGCCAATCTTAAAAGGCCTTAAACCACAGAGTTAAAATAATAGATCACATGGTCACATCATATTGAGTTGCAGAAAAGTCAGTGTTGGCTCAAATACTAGCTTCTGATTTTCATTAAGTTTCACCTACAAAGAACCCTTCTACATGAACCATGATGTATGATCCCATTAAAAGATATCCCATTACTATATACGGATGTCATTATCTACTCAAACATTCAAGTCTGCATTATCTTGTCTCTGGTTTCTTCTGCCCCTTAGTTCAGTAGCAAATGGTACTTTAATAGCTCCAACTTAACTTCTAAAGCTTTTAGCAAAGGAGCTACTGCGTGGAAATATATGCTCTCTATGAATTTTTGTTTGAATGGACACTTATACAAATTAAGATCTATCTCAAATACTGTATTTATAATTGCGTATTGATTAAAACAAATAAATAGTTTATTATATCATTATTATATCACATTACATAATAATATCTTAGGAGGTAATATATGGAAAAAAAGAAATATTAAAAATCATTACATAAATAGCATGAGTTGCAATCATAATTTTGAATTTGCTAATTGAAAATGCCAATAATTTTGAAAATTGTTAAAGTGTTGTTCTGACCCTGAGATGGTAAATAGTGACAAAGGATATTGGTGGAGAAGCCTTCACAAGAGACTGCAGGGGGGCAGCCCTCTACAAAAATAATATTTTAAAGTTCTTGTGTTCACAATTTTGATATGTAGCCATTCACCACATTTTATGATCCTATGCCATCTGTTTGTTCATTTATTTGTTTGCTTTATAAATTTTCTACCAGTCTAGAAAGTCAGTACTGAAACACAACCCTTGATCAAACAAGGAAATCATGCCAAGAATTAAACAAGACAATATTATACAGCTAGCATAAAATGCCAGACTTCTTTGAAAAAGCTTTACTGCCAGCACATTCAGTGACAGAAGCCTACATGATGTATATAGTTTTTTAAAAGATATCTTGTACAGATAAAACAAGTGGGTGTAGAGAGTATATGAACATATTCTTTTCTATCAGGGATTAGCTGGATTTACATAGTATTTGTCACATACCTGCTGGTACGATACTTGTCCATAGTACTTTCATATGCTCAAGTCACATGCTTAATTGTTTCAACTTATTGTTTTAATTAGTATGTAAAATGATCTTTGCCAACATGTAGTACTGAATATTTACATTTAAATAATTCATAAGAATTTGGATTTTTCAGGCCTCTTTTTAATTCCATAATGAAATATATCAAGTATAGTGTTTCAAGTAACTGTATTTTGACAACCTAATTAAAGAAGAAAGGGTGCTTATAATCTGGAATCAGGCATTTCTGGTGCGTCTGCATAGAAAGAATCTCTACTAATCCAAGCAGTTGTTGTTCTGTTGTCATCCTGTCCTCCGTCTAAAAAACTGTAAAGAAACACTTATGGGGTCAGCTCATACAATACTTCATTAATTAATTAATTTTTAACATCCCTGTAGATTTATACCAGGTCATGGAATATGCCCAGCTTTCAATGATGACACTAAGTATTTCTCTACACATCTGAACTGTGTTACTGTTGCCACATCACTGTTATCAAACATACTTAAGGCATTTGCTATAGTCACCAATCACTTTCTTCTGAAATTTCTAGCTTCACACTCACTCTTCCTAAGTGACTGTAGATGATTCCCTTGAATGAGGGTGCACTCTGGACTCTTGGATGATTCATGGTCAGGGCTGGTCTCCCTTACTCTTCACTGCATTCATTAATGGGATGGTGGAGAGCAGTAACAATAACCAACTGATTTTGTATACTGATGTGCCTTCCATATTCCTCACAGGTGTTACCATCTCATATATTCCTGGTCAAGTTTTTCTGGACTACATCTCAACACTGACAAACTGAGCTTGATCATCATTAAATTGGGCCCTAAACAAGATAATGGACTGCCCCAGCCATACCAATATCTCACTACTTGTCTATCTCTCCCCAGCTATCATAAAAGACTGTTAAAACTTCTTTAATTATAACTTTTATAATGATCCCATAGACTTGCATATAATTAAATTTAAAAGTTTTATTTCAAATTTTACAGCAACACCATTGTAAGCCATTTACTAATAAAACCAAAAACTCCCACACTGCAAGCAGACTTAGCATGAGCAACAGTAAACTTCAGTTTCCTTGAAGATCACTTATATTTAAAATGTACCTGACAAGCCAATGAACTACAAGAGACATATGCTGGGTTCGTAGTTAAAACACCATATAGTGAAGCACTAATGTCATTTACAAAATGTCCATGTTTTTCACAGTTCCATGTCAAAACAATCTATCATACATTAAGTGTTAAGAATTTATCTGATGTTGCCTGTGATAAATAATAATGAAACATGTTACTTTGTAAAACAACTTTTTATAGGTATAAATTAGCATATTTAACCATCCTAGGAGCTTTCTTGTTAAAGTTACTAATAAGTTATTAATAAGTGCTCTACATTTTGCCCATTTATTCCATATTATGAGACACTTTGGAAAAAGGATGAAAGGCTGAGAGCTATGACCAGAAAAATGAGGCAAAATCAAAACAATAAGCAGTACAAATCACTGCTGATTGACCGACTGCAGTCCTCATTGCATAGCTTTCAATTTATATGCACAATAATCATGGACAAAAATAAAAAATAATTAGGGACGGAGGCTAAAAATCAGTCAAAATACAGCTCTTATGTAAGCAGAAAGTTGTAAGTATACAGGTACTGTATTAGCATGCATTCTTCTAAAAAAGATATGAAGTTTGAAACTCAAGTACTTGTCATTATTTTAGTGACTGCAGTCTTCAACAAATCATCAGAAATCCACAAATTTTATAAGAAACAGAACAAAGGAATAATCCAGGACATTCTGCAAAATCAAGGATATTTGAGAGCTATGCTTCAGTGATTTACCAGAAAATTAAACATTTCACAAGTGACAGTACAAGGAAAAAATGAGGCAAAAAACAAATTGCAAATGTTGACATGATGTAAAGACTAACTGCAATATATATCTTGTATGGAAAAAGTCTATCTGGAATTATCATCTGGCCAGTCCTCAGTGATTTAACAGAAATCAGGCTTTTTAGGACATACAATTAGGTAAAACCAAGTTTGCAGCTGTTCTGACAGACTGCAAACTAACAAGTATAAAATTCTGTAATGACATTATTAACTGAACTGTAATACTAATTTTCCAGAATCAGAGAATCAGAGAATCCAGAATCAGAGAAGATGAGAACCAATGGACAGACAACTGTATGGGAGCAGAACAAGAATATGAGAGCACTTCTGTTGCTACCCATTTCAGATGTTTGGTGCAGCCAGGGTTCGTCATGCTTGGTGATCACTGGCAATAGCACCTGCTTGCTAAGTGAATGGGCTGGCCAGATGCAAAGTTACTGCAAGAAACTTAAGTCCTGAGATTGCCACACTGGACATTCTTAGTACTGATGCCTACAACTAAAGGGAAAGAAAAAAATGTTAATACACCAAAAAAAAAAAAAAGTCAAATGGCTCAAAAACTTGTAAACAATAATAAAAATAAAACAGCAAGCTACCAAGGCAGTATTTGCATGAAACACAAGCTTATTTAACATTAAATACTGTTAAAGTAAAACCAACTAAGTGCTTTCACCAAGAAACATGAATTGGCTTCATCAGAGTCATTCAGTTATGATGTAACTTCCTTTATATACTCTAATTACTTAAGCAACTATTCATGATTTTGCTTGCATTAATGAAATTACCCTGACTAAACTTAAAGGCATACTTCCCCTAAATATGTACTATACAAAATAACATGCTGTAAACCATAACAGTCAATACATTCAAGATAAAAATATTAGTATTGATACTAATAATGAACATAAAAGTATAAAACATTGTTAAAAACTAGACTTAAAAGTGCAGAACATAATTGGTCTGTTAGTTGCAGTCAGATAAGTGTTTTCAAATTACACTTGAAATTAAACCTCTGCTGCCCTTTGCTTCAAAAGGGAGCTATTGAACAATAATAATTTAAACCTGGCTTGCAACAAGCATTTAGTCTCAGTTGCCATTTAGCTTCAATGACTTCTATGTGATGAACGACTTCGTAAAATACATCAACAGCACAAACACTTTCCTTGAGTTCACATATAAATCTCATTGTGATAAGATAGAGGGCCAGATTTACGAAAGCTTGCACAGAGTTGTAGAGTAGTGTAAGACTTCAAACAGGCAATATGTCTGCCAGGCGATCCAGGAACAGCTGGCAGGGGCATGCACGAGAGCTGCTAAAGCTAATCTTGCACGGACAGCATCATGGTATGCATATTACCTAATTTGCTGCTGAAAGCTATGCAAATGGGGTAAATTTGCAATCCAGGAAGCACTAACCTGTCCCTGGAAGATTAGTGTTATCTGCAGAAATGTACTCCGTTGGTAATGGAGTACCGTTCTGCAAATAGCTAAACGGAGCTATGACAGCTTCAAATAAAGGATGCATACAGTTGAGGAAGCATGCCAATGGCCAAATATAAGGCCACTGGCATTTATAAATGTTTAAAATTATTAAAATCTAACTTTTTTTCCCCGATCTCCGATGTTTAAGCATAGTGCAGCACCCCGCAAATGTGCAGCGCTTTAAAAAACAAGAAAATAATTTAAAAATAGCCAGAAATAGGCATTTTCACTAAAAAGCTTATCCTGCCATGCAGGTGAATGGCAGGCTGAAGACAACATGGCCACTGTGTAGTGGTTGCTAAGGGGGGGAAGCTCAGTGTGAGAGATGTAACCATGCATTAGTAGGCAATCCTATGCAAATGAGGATAAGGATAGTGAATCCCAATGTTCCCCAGCATGTGAGCCATGTCCCAAGAGTGTAAGAGTAGGAGTAGGTGAGTAGTAGAGTAGAATATAAGTGACATCATGAGGGGGTATGTCAGAAAGACTGTAAGCTAATTGGAGCACAGTGGCTTGTGTTTGCTGAGTTGCTCAGGATTGCAAGAGGCGTGCCTACAGTTGTCCTATTTGAAAACCTGAAACCAAAGGTGCACACTATTAAAAGATCAGAAATTTCTTGCAAACATGCACACAGCGTGTGCGCTCGTGTGCGCTCGTGTGTGCTTGTGTGCACGCTTGTTTGTGCGGCGCTGCCCCGGGCGGAAACAGAAAGGGAAAAGGAAGGAAAAGAAGTAGTAGGAAGTTAACCAAGGAGAACTAGCAGAGCTGCCAGGTAAAATATATCAGAATCAGCCAATTACACAGGCAGCAGACTATCCCAGCACAGCCCAGCACTTTAAACTCTGCAAACAGCAGTCTACCCTGTTTTTTCCCAAGAACTCTGTAACACTGCAGTATACAAAGAAGGAAAGCTTAAAAAGCTTAAGTCAGACAAAATGTTAGGGGCTGCTCTTGCTATCATAAACCAACATGTGCAAGGTGCTGAGGGTGGTGATGTTGTGAATGCTGCTGAGCAACCCACTCTGAGGAGATGGGGAAGAGTGTACAGACCCAGGGTAACCTACCAGGGGCTACATGAGCTGGAGATAGTGGAGCACTATAGAGTGGACAGAGAGCTCCTGCAACAAATTGTTGAGCTGTGCCAGCCACGCCTCACACATAGAACCAGCAGAGGGGAACCCATCTCAGTGGATACCAAGGTATGTGTTGGCATAAGAATACTAGCTACAGGTACCTTCCAGAGACCAACTGGTGATATAATGGGGATTTCACAGACATCAGCATCCAGGGTACTCCACCAGCTCCTGGATGCCATGTCAACACATGTCAGTGACCACATATATTCCCCCAATTCCCATTAGGCATTGGCCAGCAATATGTCTCTTTTCCACCAAATAGCAGAATACCCTGAGGTAGTCGTTGCAATAGACTGCACGCACATACGCATCAAAGCACCACCCAGTGAATGGTGTAGGGTCTACATCAACCACAAGGGCTTCCCCTCCATCAACTGCCAGGTTGTGTGCGATGCCCAGGGCATAATAATGAATATATGTGCTGGCTGCCCTGGAAGCTATCACAATTCCCACATCTGGCATCTGACGCAGCTGTACCAGAGATTTGCCAGTGGGGACATCCCTGATGGTCACCTAGTGGGGGATGCTGGATACGCACTGGAGCCGTGGCTGATGACACCCATCAGAAATGCACACACACCTGAACAAGAACTCCATAATGAGGCACACACACAAACAAGAAACATAATTGAGCGTGTGTTTGGGATGCTCAAGTCACAGTTCCAGTGCCTGGACACATCTGGTGGGGCCTTGCAGTACTCATCAACTACATGTACCCAAATTGTTATTTTATGTGCCATGCTACACAATATGATCCTGCAGAAACAGCTGCAGCAGGAACAGCATGGGGCAGGGCCAAACAGCCCCCCACCATTGCCAAGGCCTGCACAGGCACAGCATGACTCGGAGGAGGAACAACCTGAGCCTGCCCCAGTAGGCAGAAGGAGGCATGCCCAGTATGCCCTGGCTTTGGCAAAGAGGCAATGCATAGCACATACACTGACTCAGTAGGAACCCTGGAAATGACACCTCTCTCTGACTCGCACATACAGTAAAAGGGATGCCTAACTTGACACTACCTGTTTTCAAATATGTATAGGGAGTGTACTATGTGCATCTGACATAGGCAGCCCAGCAGCACCACCTGAGGCATGAGTGCCCTATTTTAAGCAATATAAAGCACTGCTAAGCACATTTTACCAGTATTGAGCATATTTAAATACAATTGGGCATAGCTGCGCACCGCACTAACCAGCGCAACATCGGGCAACATTGGGCAAAGTTGGGCAATGTTGGGCAAATTCGAGCAAAGTTGAGTAAGCACACTCACACCTGCTTTACTGTTCCTTAACCAGTCAGGTCTGCCCAGCAAGAAAATAAAAAGCAGTGACAGGGCTCGAACTCAGGATACTGTGCACTATAATCACAGTATTGAACCACTAAGCTATGACAGCATTTCACTGGCACAGGCACAGCTTAAGTCACTCACACATACCACTTGGGGGCATCACATACTTAACAGTCACAGCCAGTAGGACAATTGTAGACAAATTCAAACACAAACAAATGCTGTATCATGCCCTCTGAAGAGGCATATGAGCAACCTCCCCCCAGGCCTATGCAGACAGATAACAGCAGGCCAGACAGTGTGATGTGGGTTGGGTAGGCTATGAAGTCACAAGCTAATATGTGTGTAATTGGAAGCTAAGGTCTGTAGTACAGTGGTATGCCTCAAGCCAGAACGATAGACAACAGTACAGACTGAAATGGAGTACCTGACATAGCAGTGCAGGCCTAGTAAATGTGCATAAGTGTCAGGTGTACCCCTCATCCTATGTATACCCACAGTAATAATCAGGTGTGCCCCCCCCAGGTAGAAATGTACAAATAATAGCTGTCCCCCCTGTATGTAGAAATGTTGATAAGTCTATGCAAATTGACTCATGGAAGCCCTGCAGGTACAGAGTGCTTCCTGATTATGTAAAACACAAAGGTGAGCCCTGAAGTAAAAAATAACTTGATTTTTCACACACATATAGTATATATGCCCATAGCAGGCATGCTCACACACTTAAACAAATTTAGCAAATTTCAGTCAGCAACATACTGGAAGGTCATACTGGGCATGCTCACACACTTAGGCCATGACTGAGTACAGCAGTGGGCCACAAATATCTGGCAGTTCCAGTTCTTACTTCAGACACTTGTCACTATTCACCAATCCTGCCTTGTGCACACAGTGATACGAAAACAGACTCTTATAATATATTGGACCTCTGTCATAATCAAACTATAAAATAAAACACCATACACAACACGCTGATTTCTAATGGCCACAGTTCCAATGTAGATCCACAGAAGCAAGTAAAAACGTTATAGACGTCCAAGTAATCCAAATAAATCAACCTATGTACTACAAGTACTTAAGTTGTTCAAAGAAAGTGAAAATCCAAAGAAGATCAATAAATCTGCAATCAGTATCATCAAGAAACAATGAGTACTTCTAACATTATCCAAGCCATGTTCTGGCAAAAATATTGCCAGAGTCCATAGAGAACCATGAAGCTTTCTTTCGCTATGTCATAAATATCAATGTAAACTCATATATGTTCTAAGTCAGTGCAAAGTATAAATGAATACATGTACACGACGGACATTGCCAACATCTTGTCAGACAGGTTCATACATATTTACCCCCCTCTCACTGACAAAAGGGCCCATTACCATACCTGGAGATTGTGAAAACCCAGAAATCACATATACAATGGTTAAACAGCTCTATCCAAACCTAAAAACACGGCATCTATGGGATGACATGGTTTCCCTGGCTGTGTCATATGTGAACTCCAAAACAAACAGACCCTGCACCTGAACAGTCTGTTGAGACACACCCTCTGTACAGGATATGAAACTGTTGAATGGGTTACAGCAATGTTTGACACACTCCACAAGTGTTGGTGCACAACAGACCATGGGAACTATTGTCTTATAAGCCTAATAAGCCTGATCTGCAAGGCCATGGAGTCCATCATTATGGAACTCATAAACAGAGCTATTGGAAGCCTACAAACACCCAACCCTACCCATTTTGGTTTGGTCAGGGGCAGATCATGGTTCCTAAACCTGCTAGACAGTTTTCAAGGCAGTTACCCAGGACATACATCAATGAAATGAGCTATACACGGCCTACATAGACCTTGAAAAGCCCTTTTCCAACATCACACACACATGTTGTATCCACAAAATCAACAACCTTTGCATAAACACGTATGTCATCTGATCGATTGCCAATTGGGGCACAGATAGATCCCACAAGGTAAGAATTGTGGTCTCCCTGTTGGACTGTAAGCTGGTAACAACTGCTGTTCCCATGGTTCAGTCCTGGGACCCCTCTTGTTTAGTATATACTTTTCAGAAATACAGTCAAACACATGAGGGCTATGGTTAGCAAAGTTTGTGGATGAGTACAAAAAGGTTGTCATAATTGATGTTTGGGACAACAGAGACATCCTTAAAAAGGGTCTCAGTCAGACAGATGTGGTGTCAAAATTATGGCATCAAGCTACAGTCATACAACTACCACATAGGTGCCAACACCCTAAATATGGAGGTAATAATAAGGCATCTATGGACACATGTGGATAGTCATCTCTACTTCCAGAAACACATTCACAAAGTGGTTAGGTTCATAGGTTCATAGGTAGGTAGCAGGCTCTCTGCCCAAGGGCATTTTTAAGCCTAGCCAGAGTGTGTCGGCTTTCGCTGCCCCATTGATTAATTAACTGAGCCTCTGTCAAGCAGAGCCAATGAAGTCATCCCAGAGGTGTATTTTCTGTTACCCATCCACTCTTCAAGGCTTCTCTTGAAGAGTGTTAGTGAAGGGCGCTGCCTAATGTAGTTAGGAATTTTGTTCCAAAGCATGGGGAGTCTCTGTGACAGGAATCTATCCCTCCAGCATGTTCTGTTTATTGTTGTGGCGAGGTTTAGCTCACTAGAGTGCGTGGCTCACAGTAACTTGGATTTCTTTAGGTGGAGCATGTCCATCAATTCTGAGTTGGACATGGCTTTGTAAGTCAGGCAGAGAGCACCTCTGAGTAAGCGATATGCCACTGAGTACAGCTGGAGTTTTTTCAGTCGGGCTGCATAGGACATATGTTTGAGGACAGTAATCCTCTTGGTGAGGTGCTTTTGTGGTCTTTCCAGCTGTTGGAAGTGTCTTGTGAGGTACATCCCAAATGGGGCATTGTACTCTATGATGGGTCTGATGAGTGATGAGTAGAGGGGCACTATAACCTCTTTATTTCTAGATGCGAACCCCTTAGTAACTACATGGGCCACATAGAAGGATTTCTTAACTACTTTGGCAATATGATTGTCAAAGGAGAGATTACTATCTACCTGGGTCCCCACATTGAAAATCATGCTATGTGTTCCCACAAATTGCCATGGTCTTTGCATATAAGTCAAAGGAGGTTCCCTCTGCTCATCAGTCATCAGACCCATCAGAGAGTATCACAGCACACTTGCGATGAATCTGACTAGGCACCTTCAGCAGCTAGAAAGACCACTGAAGTACCTCAACAAGAGGATTACTGGCCTCAAACAGTTGCCCCATGCAACAAGACTGAATTTAACTCAATCTGTACTCTGTTGCATACTGTCTACTCAGGCGATCTCTGCCCAACAGACAGGTCCATGTCCAATGCAGAACTGAAGTACATGCACTATCTGAAGTAAACCCAAGCTCACTCTGCCACATGCTCTAGGAAAATCATCATCACAACAATAAATAGAATATGTTGGAGGGATACATTACTAACTCACAGACTTTCCTTGCTTTGGAACAGGCTCCCAACCTACATTAAGCTGAGTCCCTCACTGACACTCTTTCAGAGGAGCCTTGATGAGTGTATGTGAAACTGAACTGTCACACCATGGATCACTTCATCAGCTCTACTACACAGAGGCCTAGGGAACTAACTCCATGTGTGGTGATAGCTGCAGACTCTGGCCATACTAATATATGCCTTCAGGCAGATAGCCTATTACCTACCTATGTACCTATATATATATATATATATATATATATATATATATATATATATATATATATATATATATATGTGTGTGTATGTAGGGGGAACACAGTATAATAAGCCAAAGCTGGATGGGCAGAGATGTGTGTAAGATGGTGACCATGACAGGGAGCCATCCAGGACTGTCCCACCCAGCACACATCCCAATGGCACAAAAGACATGAGGTGCACATCTCACCCACTGTACATAACAGCCACCAGTATCTGTTAGCATTACAGTGTATGTGGTCCATGTGCCTGTTGTACAACATGACTGTACAATGAAGTACACATCTGTTATCTGTAGACATGTACCTGTCACATAGGTTCATAGGTATGTAGTAGACTATCTTTACGAAGGTATATATTAGCCTAGGCAAGTTGTGCAGCTTTCAACACCCCATTGGGTAGTCTCCTAAGCCCTTCTTCTAATAGTTAGTACCCCAAGCCCCTTTGTAGTGGGGCTGCTGATGTGATGCCTGGTGTGAATTGTCTGTTTCCCATCCACTCATCAAGGTTCCTATTGAAGAGTGTCAGCGAGGGGCTCTGTCTGATGTACATTGGGACTCTTTTCCACAGTTAGGCAAATGTCTGGGATGGTACTCTATCCCACCAGCATGTTGTATTCATTGTTGTGATGAGGTTCGTATCCCTGGAGTGTGTAGTGTGGCTCAATTTTGTTATCCGTAGATGGAGCATGTTCAACAGTTATGTGTTAGACATGGTTCTGTATGTTAGGCAGAGTGTGCCTCTGAGTAGCCGGTACGCAATGGAGAACAGATTTAGTTTTACCAGCTATGTTGCATAACACAACTGTTTGAGGCCAGTAATCCTCTTGGTGAGGTACGTTTGTGGTCTCTACAGTTGCTGGATATGCTTAGTCGAGTACATCCAAAGTGATGCATTGCACTCAATGATAGGTCTGATGAGGGCCACCACTACCTCTTTTGATCCTGATGCAAATCCTTTGTTGATTAGATGGGCCATGTAGGATTTCCTAATCACTTTGGCAACATGGTTGTCAAAGGAAAGATGACTATCTACTTGTGTCCCCAGATCCCTTATTACCTTGTCAGTTTTTAGGGGGTAACACCTATGTGGTAGTTTGTGGGTACTTTGTTTTCACCAAAGGGGATTACTATGCATTCTTCCACATTGAGCTTGAAGCTATGATTCTGACACCACACATCTGTCTCATAGAGTCCCTTCTGAAGAATATTTGTGTCATCCAGGGAATCTATTATGGCAAACACTTTACAGTTCCCAGCAAACTTAGTCAACCACAACCCTCCTGTGTTGGCATGTACTTTTGAGAATTCTATACCAAACAGGAGGGACCCCAGGACTGAACCCTGGGGGACACCAGTTGTTACCGGTGTAGAGTCTGAAAAGGAGCCAGCAACTCTTAATTTGTGGGATCTATCTGTGAGCCAGTTTGCAATCCATCTTGTGATGTATGGATTCATGCCCAGGTTGGTGAGTTCATCTATGATACCTGACTGGGGAATGGTGTCAAAGGCCTTAGCAAGGTATAGGTAGGCTATATGGAGCTCATTTCAATCATCTGTAGCCTGGGTAACTGTCTCAAAGAAATCCACCCAGTTCAGGAGGAGTGATCTGCATTTGACAAAGCCAAACTGGGTGTGTTAAACTGTGTGAAGGTTCCCAATGTCTTTATTGTTGACTTCCATTATGAATGGCTCCATTGCCTTGCAGATCAGTCTTGTCAGGCTCATAGAGCGTGAATGCCAAGGGTCTTTTGTGGCCCCACCCCTGTGGAGTGGGAAGAATGTTACTGTGCAACATTCTATGGGTACATATTCTGTAGAGAGGATGTAGAGAGAGGTGTAGGTATCCTTGATGAATATGGATACAACCCCACCCTATGTGCTATAATCCAGGTTCTGATGCTGGAAGATATGGAATGAGTAGTATCCTGGTAGTGCTGGTGTGCTCTCTGGAGCCTTGAACTAGGTTTCTGTTACTGCACAGATATCAATGTTCTCCATACTGAGAAATGCCTGGAGTGTGTGCATTTGGAGGCTGAGACTTCTGGCAATGAGTAGCATTTAACTCACTTTGTGGTTATTTGTGTTAGTTACAGGGTTTGGTTTGTCCTGAGTGACTGGTGTTCCACACCTGAAGTCAATGCCTCATTGGTCCGATCTGACCATAAGCTAATTACCCTACATATCCACATTCTGCCCCCACCCCCCATTAAGGAAACCATGTTAAAAATTTTCTCCAAAGCCAACTTCATGCTTCTTAAGACAGAAGTGGTGTACTTCAGGACACCCATGCAGATGGACAATACTGTTACGACTACTGAATCCTACACAATTGCACTTTATAAGCACTTACATGAGTGCATGGATCGTGCTATCCCAAACAGAACCAAGATGCTATCCTCCAAGAAAAGGAAGCCAATCTGGTGGTCCCCTGCCATAAACAAACTGTACAACAGAAGGAAGAAACTGTTGCAAAAGAGGGTAAAATCCCATGAGTGGAGGAGCTCCCTGGTCAGCCTCAGTAAGAAGCTGCGATCCCTGATAAAATCCTCCAAAGCTAGTTATGAAAACAAAATCACCACTGATTCTAAAGACAACCACAAAGCATTCTATAGCTATGTCGAGAATCTCAATGTCAACACTCAGATCTGGTCTGAGTTACAGAGCAATGGCACTAAATATACAGACCCAACTGATATTGCCAACACCCTGGCAGATAGGATCAGTGCTAACTTTACCCCCCTCTCACCCATGAAAGAGCCCATCTCTATACCGGAAAAATGCAAAGTTGCTGTCATCATGGCTGCACAGGTAAAAAACACTCTCCAAAGCCAGGAACACAGCATCCATGGGACCAGACAACATCCCAGGCTGCGTTTTACATGAACTACAGAACGAACTGGCACCACACCTAAGTACCATGTTCAATCATAGCCTCACCTCAGGCTTTGTACCTGCTGAATGGCGCACAGTGACAGTTATCCCACTACACAAGGGGGGAGCCACCACGGATCCCAGGAACTAGTGCCCCATTAGCCTGATGAGCCTGGTCTGCAGGGCCATGGAACGTATCATCATGGAACTTATAAACAAAGACATTGGTAATCTCCAAACTCTGGACCACAACCAGTTCAAGTTTGTAAAGGGCAGATCATGTCTCCTAAACCTGATAGACTTCTTTGAAGCAGTCACCAAAGCCGTAGACAAGGGTAAGGTGGTTCACACAGCCTATCTAGATCTTGCCAAGACTTTCAACACTATCCCCCACTCTGGAATTATAGATAAACTCACTAAACTAGGTATAAATCCCTATGTCACAAGATGGGTTGCCAACTGGCTCACTGACAGAACCCACACTGTGAAAGTAGCAGACTCCAAATCTAACTTCAGACCAGTGACAAGTGGAGTACAACAGGGTTCAGTCCTGTGTCCTGTCCTATTTGGTATCTACTTCCCTGCAGTACAGGCTAACACAGAAGGTCTTTGGCTAATGAAGTTCCCATATGACTGCAAACTAGCAGCCATAATCGAAACTACTAACAATGTGGACATCCTACAAAAGGGCATCACTGAGACAGATGCCTGGTGTCAAAGCCATGGCCTCAAGCTCAATGCCAAAAAGTGCATTCTCATCCCCTTTGGTAAAAACTCTGTACCCATGAACTACAACATAGGCGGTAGTATACTTAACACTGAAAGTGTGATAAGAGACCTTGGGACACAGGTGGACAGTAGTCTCTCCTTTGATAATCACATCGCCACAGTAGTCAGGAAATCATTCTACGTGGCACAACACCCCTATTGGTATGTACCTCACAAGACATCTACAACTGGAAAGCCAGCAGAAATACTTCACAAAGAGGATTACCGGCCACAAATACATGCCCTACACAGACCGTCTCAAAACACTCCAGCTTTACTCTGTTGCATATCGCCTACTCAAAGGTGATCTCAGCCTAACATACAAAGCTATGTCAAATAAGAGCTGTTGGACATGCTCCACTTAAAGAAATCCCAATCCTTCCGAGCTTCGGCCCCAAAACCCGGACCGAAATACAAAAGGAGGGAGTGTATCCATTTTCATAAAGGATACCCACACCTCCAGGTTAGTGGCACAGCACGAGGCCTCAGAGACCATCCAAGTGCAACTAACAGTGGGCAAAGCTGCTTATCAGATCGTAGCCTGCTACAGATCACCTACCTTGTCTCAGGACCCTCACTCAGCATTCCTGAGAACACTTCAAAATATAAAGGCCCTACCAAACACCATGATATTAGGAGATTTCAATTACCAAAACATTGACTGGGAGAATTACTTAAGTACAAACTCCTTTGCCCAATGCTTCCTAGAGTTTATAAACTCAAACGCCCTGGAACAGCTGGTCACCATGCTCACTAGAGGTGACAACATGCTGAACCTGATCATCACCAACATGGGGGATCAGTGTTCCACACCAGAGGGAAACCTCTCGCTTGTAAGATCAGATCATAAAGTAATCACACTGGACATCCACATCCTGACCCCACCCCCAGTCAAGGAAACCACAGTGAAACAATTTTCAAAAGCAAACTTCACACTTCCCAAGACCGAAGTGGAAAGTTTCAAAGCCCACTTGCTACAGGATAATGCTATCCAATCCGCAGAATCCTTTACAAGTGCATTCTGTGAGCATCTACAGGGATGCATGGATCGAGCCATCCCAAGTAAAACCAAGACTCACTCCTCCAAAATGAGGAAACCAGTCTGGTGGTCACCGGCCATAAATAAGCTATACAACAGAAGGAGGAAACTACTATATGATAGAGCAAAATTCCAAAAAGGAAAGGCATCACTGATCATTATTAGCAAGAAACTACGATTTCTCATAAAATCATCCAAGGCCAGTTTCTAAAGAAAAATTGCCAAGGAATCTAAAGATAACCAATAAGCCTTCTTTAGCTATATCAAAAATTTAGGTGGCAACTCTCAGATATGCTCTGAGCTACTGCAAAATGTCAAAAAATACACTGAACCAGCTGACATTGCCAACATCCTGGCGGACAAGTCCAGTGCAAACTTCACCACCCTTCACCCTCAAAAAGGCCCGTGTCCATCCCAGAATAATGCAGAGCCCCAGACATCACGGACATGCAGGTAAAAACAGCCCTCTCCAAAGCTAAGAACACAGCATCAATGGGACCGGATGGTGTCCCAGGCCGCATCTTACACAAGCTCCAAAAGGAACTAAACCCTCACCTAAATTCACTGTTCAGACTCAGCCTTACCACAGGCTATGTACCCAAAGAATGGCATACAGCAACAGTCATCCCACTCTACAAAGGTGGTGCCACAACAGAACCTGGGAACTATCGCCCTATAAACCTGACCAGCCTGGTCTGCAAAGCTATGGAGTGAATTATCATGGTACTCACAAACAGAGACATTGGGAACCTCCAGACACTGGACCCTACCCAATTCGGCTTTGTTAAAGGCAGATCCTGCCTCCTAAACCTAGTTGACTTCTTTGAAACAGTTACCAAGGCCATAGATGAAGGGAAGGTAGTCCACACAGCCTATCCGGACCTCGCTAAGGCCTTCGACACCATTCCCCACTCTGACATCATAGACAAGCTTACCAGCTTGAACATTAACCCCTATGAGAAAGAGGTGGGTGGCCAACTGGCTCACGGATAGAACACACATGGTCAGAGTTGCGGGTGCCATGTCCGACTCTAAACCAGTCACAATTGGCATCCCACAGGGCTGGGTCCTGGGACTCCTCCTGTTCGGTATATACTTCTCTGAGGTACAGGCAAGCACGGGAGGACTATGGCTGACCAAGTTCACCAATGACTTCAAATTGGGGGCCATAATCAACTCTCCGGCTGACACAGACATCCTCCAGAAGGGTCTTACAGAGACAGATACCTGCTGTCAAAACCATGGCCTCAAGCTGAATGCCAAAAAATGCATAGTCATCCCCTTTGGAAAAAACAAAGTGCCCACGAATTACCACATAGGTGGTAATCCACTAGGTACGGAAAATGTAATTAGGGACCTGGGGACCCAGGTAGATAGTAACCTCGCCTTTGATAATCACATTGCTAAAGTGGTTAGAAATTCCTTCTATGTAGCCCACCTAATCATGAAAGGGTTCACCTCTAGATCAAGAGAGGTCATTGTGCCCCTCTACTCATCACTCATTAGGCCCATAATAGAATACAATGCCCCATTTGGTATGCACCTTAATCAGTACATGCAACAGCTGGAAAAACCACAGAAGTGCCTCATCAAGAGGATCATGAGCCTCAAAGAGATGCCCTATGCAGCTCGACTAAAGAAACTCCAGCTCTACTTGGTTGCTTACTGCCTGCTCGGAGGTGATCTATGCCTGACGTATAAGGCCATGTCCAACCCGGAATTAATGGACATGCTCCACCTCAAGAAAAACAAATCTCTTAGAGCCACATGCTCCAGTACATTAAACCTCAGCACAGCAATAAACAGGGCATACTGGAATTATAGATTCCTGTCCCAGAGACTTCCCTCGCTCTGGAATAGAATCCTAGTTTATGTTAGGCAGAGCCCCTCGCTGACTCTCTTCAAGGGGAATCTTGATGAGTGGATGGGAAAACGTAAATTTACCCCTGGGATCACTTCAGTGGCCCTGCTAGACATAGGCCCAGGAAACTAATTTAAAAGGGAGGCGAAAGCCAACACATTCTGGCTAGGCTTATAAATGCCCTTGGGCAGATAGCCTAGTACCTACCTATGAACCTATGAACCTACACACTCAAGGGACCTAAACCTTGTCACCACAATAAACAGAACATGCCGGAGGGATAGATTCCTGTCCCAGAGACTTCCCATACTCCAGAATAAACTACCTATCTATATCAAACAAAGCTCATTAGAACTCTTCAAGGAAAATCTTGATGATTAGATGGGAAATAGGAAATTCACCCCGGGGATCACTTCTGTGTCTTTGCTCGACAGTGGCACAGAAAAATAAATTTCTTGGGTGGCAAAAGCCAGGGTACCTTTTTGGCTGGGCTTGTATAGGCCCCAGGGCCGATAGCCTAGTACCTACCTATGAACCTATGAACCTTTGAGCCTTGCCTAAAAAAGGTAATATGGGGAGAGCAAGAGCCTTGGCCAGTATTCAGAAGCATAGGGGCGACAGGTGCAAACCATCTGTAGCGAAGCAGCGAGGCTTGTCTATCATGTTATTACAGGCAGACAGAGACTGGATCCCCTTTGAATGACACCAGAAGCTCAGCCAATTGTTGAAGTTTATCATCTTTCTGTTATATTGCAGTATCATGTAGGTGAAGGTAAGATGCTACTCAAGGTCAGGGTCATACCAGCCTGGGCTACATGATCATAGAGCTAATATCTATCTCTTGTCATGTTGTCCTGGGAGGTATGTCTCAGATCATTCACAGTGACATGTACAAAGAACAGGTCATATATGTACCTGTTCTGGAATGATATAAGTGCTTGTGTTATGTGGCGGATCATAGCACCTGACAGACAACTGACAGTAACCTTCCCCTTGTCCAGCCGAGTGAGTGGAACATCTGTGTGCCTGACTATGAAGTCACCTATTACTAGTGAGTTGGGTATGTTGTTTTGCCTTAGGGCCTGCTGTGAGGCACACTGCTTTGGTGTATTATATGTTTTCTGGTGTGTGCTTGGAGGTGCATGTTGCTTGCTTGTCTGCTTAGGAGGACACTCTCTTTTTTTCAGATTAATATTTGTATTCTCCGAGTATGGTAATGTGTATTTATGTGTGTGTGTTTTGCTGGTGCTTATACTGCAGGTCTATGTAAGACAGTTGATGTTGTGGTTGTATGACCCTACTCCTGACTGTATTGTCCAGTATTAGGTTGACAGAGCTTAGCCACCGGTTTGACCCTGTGTGTGCCAGCATGTGGTGCATCAACCCATATATGATATGGTCATGACCTATGCATACAATACACTCACAATACACCTAGTATGATAGGCCTTCTGAGGTTAGCAAATGTGAAAAAAACCTTTGGGCAAACTGTCAGCAAGTAATGTCTGTATTGCACCCTGTAACTCCATATTGCTTGCTGAAGTGTAAAGACGTACTTAGTTTGGATTAAAAACCCCGCACTTGCCAACTGTGTGTGTCTGTGTCTGTCTGTCTCTCCCTGGGGAGAGAGCAACCTTTTGGGAGACTACTCACACCCCTTAAAAGTGGTATACTCATCTTTGTCAAGTCTGATGATGTCACCATCCTACAAATATACCTTGTGGAAAGGAGAAATCCCAATAATGTGTGTAGTGCATTGTGTAAATGTATACTGCAGTAATATCATAATGTAGTGAGGTAGGGGTTCAAATCTTACACTTGCTAACTGTGTGTGTATCTCCCTGGGGAGGAGCAACCTTTTTGGAGACTACTCACACCCCTTAAAAGTGGTATACTCATCTTTGTCAAGTTTGATGATGTCACCATCCTACAAATATACCTGTGGAAATGAGACATCCCAGTAATGTATATAGCACATCTAGTAAATGTATACTGCTGTAGTATCATAATGTAGTTAGGTAGGGAATCAAATCTTGCACTTGCCAAGTGTGTGTGTCTCCCTGGGAAAGAGCAACCTTTTTGGAGACTACTCACACCCCTTAAAAGTGGTATACTCATCTTTGTCAAGACTGATGATGTCATCATCCTACAAATATACCTGTGGAAAGGTGAAATCCCAGTAATGTGTATAGTGTGTTGTGTAAATGCGTACTGCTGTAGTATCATAATGTAGTTAGATAGAGGTTTGAATCCTGCGTTTGCCAACTGTGTGTGTCTCTCCTGGGGAGGAATAACTTTTTTGGAGACTACTCACACGCCTTAAAAGTGGTATATTCATCTTTGACAAGTCTGATGATGTCACCATCCTACAACTATACCTGTGGAAAGTTGAAATTCCAGTAATGTATATAGCACGTTGTGTAAATGTGTACTGCTCTAGTATCATAAGGTAGTTAGGTAGGGGTTTGAATCCTGCATTTACCAGCTGTGTGTGTGTGTCTCCCTGTGGAGACGCAACCTTTTTGGAGAATACTCACTCCTCTTGAAAGTGGTATACTCATCTTTGACAAGTCTGATGATGTCATCATCCTACAAATATACCTGTGGAAAAGGGAAATCCCAATAATGTGTATAGCATGTCATGTAAATGCATACTGCTGCATTATCATAATGTACTTAGGAAGGAGTTTGAATCTCTCACTTACTGACTGTGTGTGTGTGTTCCAGTTGTGTGACACCGTTGGGCAATGAGGAGTGGGTTTTGATTTTTCTAGTGTATGACATATCACAATGACAACTGCATGTGCATTACACATGTAAGGCAGCTGTGGGGCAAAGCCATATACATGCATGTGACCTCAATTATTTCATAGGTGGGTACTCTGCTTTCTCCATGAATGCATCTGTTATCTTTGCCAGAGTGTGCTGGCACTTTCCAGACCTTAGGTCACTTCTGTATGCTTGTGACAAGCTTAGCCACTGCAGTGATCCCTGGGCTACGTCTTCTGTTTCACATCCACTCATCACGGTTTCTATTGAAGAGTGTGAATGAGGGTTTATGCTTGAGGTATATTTGAATCCTGTTCCAAAGCAAGCAAAGTCTGGCAAAGATGATTAATAATTATAGGTGTGCAACAACCTCTGTGGATCTGCATGCAAACCCTTTATTGCTTATGTGCTCCACAGAGGGATTTCCAAAACCCTTTGGTAATGTGATTATCAAAGGAGAGATGACTAAACACATGGCTCTATGTATACATTAGTACCTGTTCCACATTTTGGGGGCTACTACCTATGTGGTACTCTGGGGATACTTTGTTTTCTAAAAGTGGATAACTATGCTTTCTTTGGCTTATAGTTTTACAGCATGAGTTTGACACCAGGTATCTGTCTCTATGATACCCTTTTGGAGGATGTGTCTGTCATCTGGAGAATAAAGTATAGCCCACAGTATGCATTTTCATCAAACGTGGGCAGACATATCCCTACTGTGTTTGCTTGTACCCAAGAAAGCTATATGCCAAACAGGAGTGGTCCCAGGACTGAGTTCAGGTGAATACCACTTGTTACTGGCATAGAATTGTACATGGAGGCTGCAAATATTACTGTGTGTCCTACATCTGTGCATCAGTTGTCAATCCATCATCTAACAATCGTTTATGGTCAGTCTGTTGAGGTCATGTATAATACCAGAATGTGGGATGGGTATGAATTGCTGGTGAGCTATTGCTTGGCTGTGTGGACCTCCCCTCCCTCACTTATAGCCTTGTTAACTGGCTTGAAGTCTACTAGGTGTAGGAGACATGATCTGACCTTTAGAGAACCTAAGTGGGTATGGTGCAGTGTTTGCAGGTTCATAATGTCTCTGTTAATGAGTTCCATAATGCTGTGCTCCATAGCCTTCCAGATAACATTTGTCTGGCTTATAGGGTGAGAGTTTCCAGGATCTGTTGTAGTTCTGCCCTTAATCAATTTATGTTAACATTTGCACTGGGTGTGATGAGGGTGGACAGGTTTAGGAATAAGTATATTAGAGGGTCAGCCCAGGTTTGAAGGTTAGTAGACCAAGTGAGATAGGCAGGATTAAGTTGGTTTGTATTTGTGCTGATGAGGGATGCAGAGTATACTGTGAAATAGATGCTAAGAATGAAGCCACCAGGTAACAGAAAAAGAAAGCCTAAGATGAGGTTTATGGCTGTGGTGAGAGAGGACATGCAGGTGGATTGTGTGACAGCGCAAGATGCATAGGGCAGGAAGAAATGGAAACAGATGATCTACTGTGGTGACCCCTAATGGGAGCATCCAAAAGGAGAAGAAGAAGAAGACGTTGTAGCTCAACCCTTGTGGACTGTGAACACCATTACTGTGTGTCATTCCACAAGTATGTAACCTGTATAGAGGCTGCATCTGGACAGAGTGTTTAGGTGAGTGGTGACTTCATATGTCAGCTTGTGTATGACACAGCCAGGGACACTGTCCAGTACCATTGCCACTGTGGTTTGGACTTTGGTAAAGAGATGTTTTAACTAGAGTGTCTGTGAATCATCAGGTTTTACATTCTTCAGGTCTGGAAATGTGGCCCTTGTGTAACAACAGGGTGGTGAAATCCGCATTCAAACTATCTGACAAGAAATTGGTAATGTCAGTCAGATAAGTGTACTTTGTGACCATTTACATTAACTGTGACCCAATCTGAGATTTCCCCTGTAGTTTATAAACACTAAAGAAAGCTTTAGTGTTGTCTTTGGAATCCTTGCCATTTTGTATTTTGAAGCTTGCCTTGTATGTTTATTGAGGGATTGTATTTTCCCAATGATACTGACCAGAGAGGTTATCCCTTTTTGGTATGTAACTCTTTTTTGGTACAACTTCACACCTATGATTATATATTTAGTTTATGGCAGGGGTCCATGAGACTAATGCACTTTTACTGTATAAGTGAGAATTTCTTGTGTTTGTGATAGCACGGTCCATGCAACCCTGTAGGTGAACAGTGTGCATTACTAAAGGATTATGCAGCTGGGACAGTGTTAACCTTAGTAATGCAAACCAATGACAGATAGCAACAACAGCATCACCCACAGCACAGTGTCAACCCGTGTCATACACACACATGCGTACTCAAGTTCCAAAATGTGTGTAGTACAATGAATACTTGCCACCAATAGAAACTATGGAGTGTTAACAATGGCCAATACAGGGCATGTCACCCTGCCCATATGTCCAATATGCATGTACACGCAGACAGTGCACCTCCACCATGTTCACAAATGGACACCTGCAAACCTGTGTTTCACACACCTCACACTTACTGTCCACTGTATAACGCATGCTGACACAACTACACACATCAGCCAAGTGGCACATGGGCAAACAGAACACAATTGGAATAAATACTGGTGAAAACAATACAGCATTGCTAATTACAGCTTTAATGCATCATGCCTGCTCAGCTACACCTTCAAGGATATCATTACACTTTACTGCTGACAACATGCTACACATCCAACCATTGCTATACTTTATTAAAGTCACCCTGTGCATCAGCACCATGTTAGCCTGTTCCTGCATCAATGTTACAGATGACAGGAGGTGGCACAGGTTTCATCATATGCACAGGGTGTGTTGTTGGTTTGCCAGAGGCCTACACTGAGCCATACAATCGACATGTGTGTGTGAGTGTGTGTGTGTGTGTGTGTGTGTGTGTGTGTGTGTGTGTGTGTGTGTGTGAGGGTCACGAGTACTGATATGGGCCAATGTTGATGTAATGTGTGCTGGTATGTGTTTGCCCTAGATTTCTGGTTCATATGTGTGTGCCTGCATGCATACAGTTCCACCATGTGGCTGCCATATATGGGGATTTGTGAGACAGCTACAGACTGTACCTGGCAGGCTTTACAGGTCACCATCTCTGGCCACGGATACAGAACCTGTGCCTGGCAGGGGTGCTACAGACAGTATCTGGTACTAATCCAGATTGGGTACTATCCAAAGAGGTTGACATATGTCCACTGGATCCAGGTCTCTGCTGGGGCTGCCAGAGCCACGTGCATGTGGTCTGCTAGGATGGTCTATGGATAGCCCCCCCAACATTGCTGGGGCTGGTACTGGCACTACGGGAGCAGCTGTGACTTGCTGGATGTCCACGGAGACCTCCAGCTGCTGATGTTGCTGACATACATCTACGTCAACGTGTCAACCATCCCCCACTGCCCTAACACAGGGACATGACATTGTGGAGGGCATCCAATGTCTCACCCCAATGTCGATCAATAGCCTCAGTGTAGTTACGTATGGCACCAGCTAGGTCATGGACACTGTCATTTACAGAGGTGTTATGAGCCCTCTGTGCCCTTAGTCCCTGTCTGATGTACCACTCCATTCGTGTCTGTGCCTCCATGACAGCCTGGAACATGCGTGTGGTAGAAAGAGGTGTGGCATGTCTGCCAGGGGCATGATGACCAGCAGTGCTATTATGAGAATCCCTGGGCATCTGCCTATGTGGTACCATTCCAGACATGACTGCTGTGTCCTGATACATGTGCCATAGATACCACACTGTCCTGGCCAGTGCCAACTGTACACTGTCCCTCAGCTAAGGGCAACGGTGATGATGGATGTACAGGCAGTATGACTGTGTGCATGGATGGGGTGGAGACTTGTGTGCTGTCAATTGGTAGCCCAACAACAGACCCTGACAAACATGTCTGTGCCTCAACACACCTATTCTCATCATCACTATCTGTCTCAGTGACATCAGGTTCCCTGCTGTACTGAACCAGCCCCACCTGGGCACCTGTGAGAGGAAAAACTGGAAACACACTTTAAGACCTGAACATGACTTCAGACCACATGCACACATGCGCACATGCACACATGCACACATGCACACACACAAAAATGCACTCCTCCCTAAAGCAGACACACACAACACCAGCAATCACAGAACATACACAATAACAGGTGATGGTGGGGTACAGTATCACAAGCAAAACAGTCATATCATACATGTCAGCATGCAGGACATGTGTTGCTCAACAGCATGCAGTGCAAGTGTAGTCAGTCATTGTTACTAACAGTATACATGGCTTTGATGCATGTGTTTTGTTATTAGGTGATGGCCCTCACCCTGGAACACAATGCATACATGGGCACAACATTGCTGTGCAGGTATTCCTAACCCTGTAATTTACTGTGCAACATAACTCACAGGTGTACATACCATTGCTGGATGTGTATCTGTGTGTCAGATAGGTATCCAATGCTGATTACAGCCTCTGTATCTTTAGCAAATAATTGTGGACACATTTGTAGCACATGCATGATGAGTATTTACACAACATCATCAGTGGTGCATGGATAATTGATGGAATACCATTCGGCCACATACCCAATGTACAGTACTTATGGTGAGTGTAGATTATATTGTGGACATGCCAGTCTCATCCATGACATGGCATGCTAAAACACAACTGCATATTTAAATACTACACATACCCAATGTGTGTAATATGACTTAGCCACTCAATAGCATCACAAGACATACATGTGTCAGTTGTGCAAATGGTGATTGGTATGCATACTGTTTAGAGGTGCATATGTGTGCACATACACAACATTAAGGTGTATAGCAATGAAAGCTATGTGTAGTACTGTGGTTACAATAACAGGATGGGGTATAGTACCATAGGCCATCATCATGAAGCATCATGTCTTCACTCAAGGCTAGAAATTTTTCCCAAACCAGCACTAATCATGCTGTGCCAGAACTGTACTACCTTGGCTAAATTCACCATTTCACAACCAGTTGTTACATGAGTTTGTAAGGAGGCCAATAAGGAGAATTTCCTGACATAAATGTGTAGTGTGTTGCAGAGTGTTTAAATGCCCCATGATAGGCCTCTACCCCTTGGGTATATTATGTGGAATGTGTGGATGAGATTTTGGATACTGGAGTGTGTCTTTACAGAGGGTTTGGGAATCCTTTATGTGTAGCATGTTAAAATGCTCTGTGTATGACATAGATGTGTATGTTATGTGCATGTTGAGTATCAACTGTGCCTATCCAATGGTCACTACAGTCTAGCCACATTTGTTTGAGATGGTCTGGGTATTTCATGTGTTTGAGGCAGCTAATCACACTAGTGAGATGTGCGTGCTCTTACACCAAACATGCACAGCATGTATTATGGGTAGGTGTGTTACATGTGTACATGGCCTACACCTTAACTATGACATGCACTTTTTATTTACAATAATAAATGTAGAACACACTCACCAGCATCTGTCCGCTGCCTTGATGTCACCCCAGAGGGACCTACATAGAGATAAGACAGTTTGTCAGTGGCCACAACTGTGGCATTGCTACTGTGTGTTTGCAATCTTACAGTACAGCAACAGTTTACATTCACAGGGCTACAGATTATGTTCCAAATGATCAGTATAGCACAACAACAGGCTCCACATCTTTGAACGACACACTCCACATCTCACATATGCATGATCTACCAATACAGATAACAGTAGTCTACAGATATGCAATGTTACCTGCATGCTCCATGTGTGCTTGCTGGGTGGCTCTAACCTCCATCATGGTGTATGTCTGCTGCTGTTGTTGTTGGGCAGGTGTAACCAGGCTCACGAGCAGCTCCTCCACTCTGGTGAGGGGGGATGGATATTAACACCACCTCCTGTTGCAAGCTGTTGTCTATGCACATCAGCAGCATGCTGATGGACATGTCTGAGAAGATCACTGCAGTGGTGGCGTACCTGCTCATATGTCTGGTTATGCAGGCCTACCTCATTTACCCTGCAAACAACATCTTGCCACACTGCAGTACACTCCTGCTGGTCCTGGCTGGTTTGTGAGAACTTGAGACGGTAGTGCTGAATCATACTTCTAGTAATGATATCATCTTCAGCATTACTGTAACTGGGGTTCCTGTGATAAGCCATGATCCCTGGAAGACATAAATACAAAAATATGTCTGAGCAAGTCATATGGCACATTTAACATTATACAGTACAGATATCACTGAACTGCCATATATAGCAACCTATAAGCTAACCGAGAGTGAAACACTGTAACTGCCACTTATCACTGCTCACCCCACAACTGCTTGAAAGTGCCTTGCTCACTCTCTATCTAATGAACCATGTTCTGCACAGCAACAAAATAAAATCACTATATAAGACTATACAAGAGTACCTGGCACACTGTATGCAACACGATGCACCACCTAGCCACAGCAGATATACATCAAGCTGATGTGTAAAGAAATATATCATCCATCACAATCAGTGTAAGGTCCAGTAAATGTATTACTATTATACCACACAACTTGTTAATGGCAAACCCATGGCCAAAATATGTGCACAACTGGGAATATAGGTCGCATACTGCTGTAGTACACTATGAATGTTGCTAGATACGCAGTTATATGTTTTACCACACATATGTCAAAGGACATGTTACAGACATACCCACACACACATCAGACATAATTACAGGACACAAAGGTATGACAACCCAGATAAGCTTTCAGTGTGTACTATATAGTACTGTGTGTCAGCACTTACACAACCTTAATCTTGAGAAATGTAATCTGTGATGAATACAGGGACCACACAAAACAGTGGATGCAAGCAATGTGGACATGCACCATACTTTGCTGTACAGGCCCAGAGCTTCAAGTAGTACTACAGTACACGCAGGATTTGCATTCAACATCGGTACCAATCAATAATCATAGATGTAGTGCTTTAGCCTCCAATGACACACCCTAATTAAAACCAAAGGACTTAATCACACTGTATGCAATAGCACTTGTTCTGCCTAGCAAAAGAATACACAGCCTTTGCTAGGATCAAAGCAAGGACCCATAATACCATGACATAAACAATTTCCCACTAAGCTATCCCACAGATACATATCTTTGACGTATTCACAAACATATTGACCATCACAGTCAGTCAACAGTACAGAGAATCTATTGCAACAAGTAGATGTAGGTGTGTATGAGTATATATAACTCTCTCTCTATATATATATATATATATATATATATATATATATATATATATATCTAGATATACATATACACATCCATTGGTCTACATATACATATATATGTAGGCACATATACATTTCACCTTTCATGGTGAGAATATCGATTATACAAAGGATGCAAGGTGTACAGTAATGTAATAAAATTGCACAGTCTTGGGATAAATGCATTGAAGTTGTTCACAGCCCAGGTAGCTTTAGCAGGCCTTACTGGCTTCAACATTGCAAACTAAACAAATCACCCACAGTGTTTAACCACCACATGTCATATGCCAGCACTGTATGCTGTCTTGTTTGTCACACACTAAAAGCTACATACAAATATGCGCATGCTAACCTTCACCAACATATATATATCTCCACCCTTCACAAACAGTTGCAATATGTCCCCTGCTCTATGCACAATATACAGATGTGAATATATATGACACATATATTTCTCCGTATGTGTGTGGCATACACACACAAGGTCCACACTGTTGTAAGTCGCTGGATCTCACAGCTGAACTGTTGGGCCTTGCTGCAACCCAAACAAGTGTTACATATGAACATACACTAACATTAGGGGGGTATATATGGCTACAGATGCTAGATAAGCATACTAGACTGCTACAGCAGTTGCCAATGCTAAGCTACACTTTAATATGACTATCATGCATGTGTTGTTCTGTCACACCCATGTTTATATAATGTCAGCGCTAATTTCCCCAACAGCCATTGGCCACACTACTGTACAGAACACAGATAACATGGATCAGATCTTTGACATTTAATGCTGAGCTACACATTTCACAGGTATGTCCTACTGCCCACAGGTACACACAGTATTGTCCATAGCAGTAGTTAAGCAGAACATCTCTGCATAAAGAAGTACTGCTGCCACATATGAATGGTTCACATTATGTAGACTATTCTTCAATAACATCTACTACATGCCAGTAAATAGATATGTGTCACATACCTTTCCTTTGTGTGATTTGGTAATATGTCTTTGTCTTTTTCCTTTTCTCTGTTTCTCTCTCTCTGTCAGTCTCTGCAATATAATGATTGAGTTTGTTGGCAGAGATTGCAGCCTGCTTTTTTAGGAATTTGCACATGAGCATGTGATGGCCTCTGCACCAATTAGTTGCCACCATTTGCTGATTGCATGCAGCCTGCTGTGTAGTAATTGCAGTAATCACTGTCATAGCAACCCAGTACTATAAATTGCTGACCCATGTAGGTGTGGCCCTTTCAGCTTTCCAAGATGGAGATCATCCTTGTTTGCTGTGGACATCATTGTTTAAGACAGAAGGTTGGTATAGTTCTTATATCAGAAGCCAGGGGTGTAGCCAGAGATTTACATTTTGTACTCAAACCTAATGTTGCTGCTTCCAGTAGCCACTTGTCAGTGTAGAAATGTACTCACCCCTCAAAATGCAACCCCAAGATACATGGAAAGATGGACTTTCTTTTCAACTGTTACAATTAACTGCCATACAAATCTAGTTATTGAGATGTATTCCTTTGGCACAAGAATTGTTTGTGAACTGCTATACTGTGAGTATTCATTTACTCAGTTCTAAACAGTTTGTGCTTTTTAGTGTTGACATTAGGACAAGATGCTCAGAAAAACTGGACACATTTCAGTACAGTGAGTATGCTTACCTACATCCTTGGTAGACCCTGGACACACAGGTATATTCTACATTTGGGTAGGGTTGTAGAAGTACAGAGAGTGTAAGTACTACTGTGTGGATTTTATCTTGCTGGACTTACAGGGTTGCTGAGTACATGTTAGTTTATCAATGCAAGTAGTCTGTCTGCGTAACTACCAACTGTGGACCTATCCACATGATAGCCAGAGAATAACCTGTTATTTTTTGTCTGTGCACCACACAGGTCTTTTCAGCAATAGAGCAATGACATTCTTACAGTTGGTTGCTACCAGTACATGGCTACATCCATTTGTGTTTCAGTGTATTCCTACATAAGGGTATGCTTCTGAAACTCCTTCCAAAGCTATTTGCACAGTGTGTAACAGCAGAAAGGCTGATATGCCTCTATGTTTCTGCTTCTGCCAGACCTCTCAACCACTCAAGTACATATTTGAACAGACTCAGGGAAAAGTAAAGAAAAAGTCAGGGACAGTCAGGGACACCTTTAAAATATTAGTGCCATTAAGTTGAGACATTGAGAGAATCAGAGCATATGAATGAATGAATGAAGTAAAAGAAGTGTCTAACTCTTAATTATTGTAATTATTCATTAAGTGTAATTCACCACCTTTCTGGCCAAAGTCAGTAGTTTTCAGAGGGATTCAGAGGGACAGTGCTAAAATTTGTTTCAAAATCAGGGACATCCCTGAAAATTAGGGACAGTTGGGAGGTATAGCCTCTGCCGTAAACAAATATGCCAGTGTTTGTCCTGCTGTGATACTGTGTGGGGTTGTAAAGTGATGGTGTAACATTATTTCCTGCTAGAATGGCCGCTTCTCTTATCACAGTAATGTAATGTAATCCCACAACCGTTGGTCAACATCCACAGAACAAGTTGTGTGGTATGGTATTCCTATTGTTCCTTTACATTCACTCATTCTGATGCATGATATATTTATTTAAGCACCAACTTGATGTATATCTACCATGGCTTAGTGGTACTTCATGTTGTGTAGTGTGTGCAAGGTCCGGGGTTTGAGACTTACAGAGGTGTTTTATTTTGCTCCTGAGCAGAACAAGGGCCCTCACATACAGAGTGACTAAGGCACTTTTAAGCAGTTGTAAGTGGGTTTGCGTGGGTTTGCGCATTGCTGTGCATTGCTTAGCCAAGCGCAAACAAGAGCAAACTCACGCAGACCCGCTAACTACTGCTTAATAGTGCTTACTCCCACTAACCCCCGCACTCATTTCTTTGAAAAAAAAGAAAAATGGGGAGATAGGAAAGTGGTGAAAAAGGGGCACCAAGAGGGAAAGACAGCATGGAAAATAGCTTGGGATGTGCAGGACGGGTGTAGGGAAGGTCCTTAGCTGCCCATTTCTTCAACAGCAACAGCTGTGCATATGCAATAAATTTGGAGGTAGATATGAAACCTTCAACCCCTGAGAGAGGGGTGAGGACAACAAAGTATGCTGTAATGCCAATTAAATAACATTTCATGTGTCCAGTGGACATGTGTGCAAAATGGGCAGCTATGTATGGGGTGTAATGTTTTTTTGGGAGCAGATTGCCCTTTTTTTTTCAGGTGAGAGTGGAATGTGGGGTAGGAGAAGTAGGTATATTTGGGGAGGTAGGTTGGGGAGATAGACAAGACAAACAAGATGCATACAGGGGCGGTATATATGACACGTGGTAGGTGAACACCTTTGACAGTGAGGGATGTTTGGAAATCGTAAGCTCATGAGCCCCCAGATGGAAACAGTGGGACTGAGGTCCCCACCCATGGGCAGTCACCACTGCACCTTCACGGCCCAGAGGGTGGGTGTGCTGGGGGCTGTGTAGGAGGGGCAGACTGACCCAGGAGTTGCGCCACTCGGGCCTCAAGCTGGCGTAGATGTTCTGCAACAGAATGTTCAATCTCTCTACGCACCACAGCCCAGACCATTCGAAGGGTGATAGCTGCCCCTCCTCCACCCACGCTTGCACGGGGAGCAGAGCCCCATCCCCTGCAGTGCTTCCACCCGAAGGTGGCACAGGGCCAACGGAGGAGGAGGTTCCAGGCTGGGCACCAGATCTGCTGGTGCCAGGTGCCATGGCAAGCTGAGGTGGGGCAGGTGGGTCTGCTGGGACCGGACTTCCCATACGAACTATGTTTTGGAGAGTGTAATAAAGATATGGGTTAGTAACAGTCAACAGCATTCCCAATTAGTTATAACAGTGTGCAGAAGTATTCCCATTAACCCAACACACCAGATTTTCAACAGTTGAAAAGGTAGCATAACACATGCATATATGGAACATTACAACAGCATACAGGTTGAATTGATGGCAACAGGCCTCCAATATTGTGGTATTTTAACAGAGCATATGCATAGAAATGAATGCAAATATTTATAAACCAATAGGACATGCGTCCCAACAAATGTTTTGAGATTAGACATACCGATTGAGGTGTGGAATTGAATTTCTATGGACATAGAGTAGGATGGTAAAAGATAGCTTAGTTAAAAACTTATATATCCTTCTAGTTTTCACTACATTCCTATTAACTGCAATTATATGTCCCTTACATGCATTATTACACTACCCAATGTCCTTATATTGTGCAATTGGATTTTGCTAGATCATTATATACATGAGCTGTATCTTACATACAAACTGTCCAAGATGCAGATGTTACTGCAACATATTTTGAGAGTTGCTCACACACACTACTGCCAAGATGGTACACTGACAGCTCTACTTTCATATAATTATCTAGATATGTTCAAGTTAAAGTATCAGTTATATGTTAACAGCTCCCTACATTTCTGGCAGCACACTGACATTTCTGGGGAACACAATACCAAGCTACTCATGTGGCAGATTAACCTGTACATGCTGGGCATGAACCAACAATTGAGGGCTATGAATATGCATAAAAGCTACTGGCACTCCCTTCATCCACGTTATTTGGGCCTACCCAAGTGTAGGTTGACACTGCTTAATACAGCACTACTATTTGTAGAATGCAACAGTACAACAACATATCATGGCTTAGTGGTTAAGTACTGTGACTATAGTGCACAGTATCTTGAGTTCGAGCCCTGTCACTGCTTTTTATTTTCCTACTGGGCAGACATGACTGGTTAAGGTACAGTAAAGAATGTGTGGCTGTGTTTAACCGACTTTGCTGAACTTTGCCCGACTTTGCCCAATGTTGCTCGATGTTGCTTAACATTTCTCAACGTTGCTCGACATTGCCCGACGTTGCGCTGGTTAGCATGGTGCGCAGATACGCACAAATACGTTGTGGTTGCACTGGTTAGCGTGGTGTGCAGCTATGCACAAAGACATTTCGCTGGTTAATGCAGTGCGCAGCTACGAGCAATTGGATTTAAATATGCTCAATACTGGTAAAATGTGCTTAGCAGTACTTTATATTGCTTAAAATAGGGTACTCATGCCTCAGAATGCATAACCATTTCACCTTCATATATATATAATTTGTTCACTACTACATTTAACATTTCAATGCTTTTTACAAAACTTATACATAAAAAATGTCAGGAAATATTTTTGTATACAGATTTCCAACAGAAAATGGAACGTGCAGTAGTGGGACTTGAACCAGGAATGCCTCCTTTTTGTGCGAAAGCTCTAACCACTGCCCTATCACTATTTTGCTTAATGTGCATATATTTTTCTTATTATCCTCTTCTGGTGTCTAAGCTGCTAACTATAGCTAAGCAATGGGCAAACCCGCGCAAACACACACAAATACGGGCAGCTATATCGGATGAAATAAAAAAAAATAAGAAAATCTTTCTATTTTTAATTTTGTCAGTTGTTTAACAAATGGGGGAGCATAGTGTGACATTGTGCACATGTGAGTGGACTCGCTAATGTAACTTGAAATTGTGGCATTTCTTCTTTGCAGGGGCATGGATTTTTGGACTGCTCGGCAGTCCAACATGCCCCCTACACTCGTCCACGCTCCGTGTAAGCTTTAGAGTTGAGGCAGCGCACCCTCATTAATATGCATGGCACACTGCTGTCATACTCTTAGACTGGCACTTCCATGTAGGACTAATCTAGTCTTACAAGGAAGATTAGTAAATCCTGGGGAGACTTTTTAGATATTGAGTTGACTAAGGACATTGCTGGGGGCATCTTGGCCAGTAGTATCCACAAAAAGGAAACATATTCTAATATGTTATTGCATTATAAAAGTCACCACCCCTTCCATCAGAAGAAGGGTATAATAAACGGCCAAATGGTTAGGTTATCTAGGTTCATTGGTAGCAATGAAATATTCAAAAAAGAGATCTATATAGTAATTGGAATGTTCTGAAACAGACGCTACCCCTTAAATATTTTGCTGGAAGTGAAGAGAGAAGTTAAGCTTAAAAGAAATACTACATTTAAGCCTATTTTAAAAGCAGGTCTAAACACTAATAGATCCAACATGGCCAAGCTAGGCACCAATGTTCTGGTATTACAATAGAATACAGAAACATCAAACTTGGTATCAAGTGTTAATAATATATGGGAACCTTATTGACAATGAAATGAAGGAAAGGCTGGGGCATAAACCTAAGGTTGTGTACAGTAGTGGGCGTAATATAAAGACTATTCTTGAAAGTGTTAAGAGAAAACAAGGCAAGCACACAGGTCCTTGATGTACAAATGTGGTGCTTGCAAGACCTGTAAAAATATAAATGATGGTATGAATGTCTTTATAGGAAGTTTTGAATGTACTATAGGATGCTCGGGTAGGTGCAACTGCAATACCACTATGGTGATTTATTTAGCTACATGCTTATCATCACCTTAGAGCCATTAAAAATAAAAAAATGAAAAATGCTTTATATATTCACACTCAAGAATGCCCCAACTATAAGAGATTTTTATTCTTAGTCATTGACAGAGTACAGAGTGACTCTAGGAATGGGGATGATGAATTATAATTAGAAGCCAGAGAAACTAAATGGCAACTGAGACTAAATGCTTGTTGCAAGCCAGGTTTAAATGGAGTCTGTATTACAACATTGAACTCACAGGAGTACGAACATTGTAATATCAAACTGTAAACTTCGAAATCCAATGATAACAAAAACACAGAACAGCAATTTTTTTCCCCAGGGAAACAAATTGCTGTTCCGTGACAAAAAAAAAAAATTGCACTTTAAACTTAAACTAAACTGGGGGGCTTCACCCCCCACATCCCCCAATGTGGGGGGCTGTGCCCCCCACTGAAATATACCAACTCCAATATTGCACCACAGTGGCGGAAACAACAAAGCCCCAAAAATGGCCCACCAATTTTTTTCCCCAGGGGAAAAAAAAATCGGTGTGCCATGGCTTCGCTATTTTCATATTTCGAACGTTTGGGTTCGATATTACAACATTCAAACTCCTGTGAGTTTGACATTGTAATATAGACCCGTTTAAATGACTATTGCTCAATAGCTCCCTTTTTGAAGCGAAGGGCAGCAGAGGTTTTATTTCAAATGTACTGTGAAAACACTTATCTGACTGCAACTAACAGACCAATTATTTTCTGCGCTTTTAAGTCTAGTTTTTAACAACGTTTTACACTTTTATGTTCATTATTGGTATCAGTACTAATATTTTTATCTTGAATGTATTAACTATTATGGTTTACAGCAAGTTATTTTGTATATTACATATTTAGGGGAAGTATGCCTTTAAGTTTAGTCAGGGTAATTTCATTGATGTAAGCAAAATCATGAATAATTTCTTAAGCAATTAGAGTATATAAAGGAAGTTACATCATAATTGAATGACTCTGATGAAGCCAATTCATGTTTCTTGGTGAAAGTGCTTAGTTGGTTTTATGTTAACAGTATTTAATGTTAAATAAACTCGTGTTTCATGCAAATGCTGCCTTGGTGGCTCACTTTTTTATTTTTATATTTTTTGTATAATTTCTTGTATATTTTTTGTATAATCTCTATATGTGGAGCTTTTCTACCCGGGCCTCCTCTGAAAATGGGTCTTATCTCAGTTGGACTTTCCCGGTAAACAAATGTAAAATAAAATAAATAAAAATAAAGTTAAGTTGCTTGAGAGGTGATAGGCCATTAATTAAGCATCTATATTATGTTATCGAAATCTTACTACATCAAATCACTAAAGGTCAACCTCTAGTGATCGATGTAGTAAAACATTGAATAACGCTTAAAAAACAAAAAGCAAACAAAAATAAAAACTAACTAGCGTAGGCAGGGGGGCAAGCCCCCCGGCACCCCCACACCCCCTTCTTAAATATTTCATCTCCAAGACCGCACTACATTGAGGTAAACGGAAATCTCTCCCTACAGAGATTTCTGTTTACCTCCACAATGTTCTGCGCTTTCGATGTTGTGGTGCCAACAATATCAGCTTCGATATTGTCGGCTTTCGACATTGTGAAGTAGACCCTGAATTAATACTCAAGAATACCAGAACCACAACATGAAATAAACTTATAAAAAATAAAAAATAAAAAATAAAAAAAGCACGGAGGCCAGCTTACAGGCACACCCTACATTTTATTGTTGAACACTTCTGTCCGCGTAAAACCATCTGATTTCTTTAGAATAATTAAATAGTACAGATCACTTCCTTTTTATATAAAAATATGATCACATGATCACATTAATTAGTAAAGTAAAGATTTGAGACTTTGTGCATTCACTAAAAACTATAAATTACAATAAAATCCATGACAGCACAAATCAGCTAACTAGGCTCAAAACATTTAAATAAAACATAAAATGTGAATGGGCCATAAACCGGTTATAACATAAATCACAAACATAAATAAGTGCCATTTATTTAAAATAGTTATCAAATATGAAAGTCAGCCTTTAACTTTAATAGGCTAGAAATGGATGTCATTTCATTAAGTCCAGGTGGATGTGTGGCATCACATCTTAATTGCCATACCAGTTCCCTATATTCAAGGAAGAGTGAGATGGGTCCCCCATGCCCTGATTCACCACCTGTTCCAATGCATTAAATTTATAATGATGGTTGAGAAATTAATGAATATGTTTCATAAGGGCATTATTCATATTCTTTTTCCGTATGTCATATAAATGTTGATAAATACGTGTATTGAAACAATTAATGGTCTTCCCTATATAAAAAATTGTTGCATTGTTGGCAAATAGCTACATAAACCAGACACTTAGACAATTAAAACACTGTTGTAAGGCCACTTTACCATAGCCTTTAATATGGACAAAGTTGTTTGCCATAATATAAGGGCATTGTGCACAATGTCCACATTTTTTCATATGCCCTTTTACTTGTCTTTGTCTTTACTTACACTCCCTTTCTCTAATAAGTTTTTAATACTCAGATCTTTTTTGTAAACTATCAGTGGCTTTTCACCTACTTTTTTAAGATGTTCCTCATCACTATCAAAAATTACCCAATTGTTCATAACCACTTCTTTGATGTTGTCAAAAAATGGGTTATAGGATAAAACCATAGCGTTAGTGAAGGGTTTAACCACATCCCCATCATGTTCTACCCTCTCTGCTGTTGTTCTTCTTTCCACAAGTACAACACTCAATAAGGGGTGGAAATATCTATCATGTCTCTTTTTGATAACTTCATTCAGTATGGGTTCTATAAAATGACTAGGGTATCCTCTTTTTAACAACATATCTTTCAAAGTTTCAATCTCCTTCAAAAACACCCTGTCATCACTAACCATCCTAGCCAACCTGACAGCCTTCCCCTTCACCAGAGATCTTTTTTGATACCTAGGATGGCAGCTGTCGAAATGCAGCAAAGCATTAGAATAGGTGGGCTTTCTATACAGTCCAAAAGTGAACGTCCCATTCTCCATATCCTTCCAAATGGAAATTCCAAAAAATCGATCATATCACAACTAGTGTTCATTGTAAATTGTAAAAATTGTGTACTTGTATTTAAAAAAGTAAAGAATTCCCCTAGCTGCTCCTTAGAGCCTTCCCAAAATATGAGTATATCATTCAGGAAGCACCCATAAAACTTCAAAATTTAAACAATTCTGATTTAAAGACAATAATAGTCTCCCATTGAGCCAACACTATGTTGGCAAATGGGGGGGGGGGCACAAGCTGCCCCCCATTGCCACACCTGTTCTCTGCCCATTATAATTGGTTTTCAAAGATTATGAAATTGTTTTTCAAAATGAGTTCCATCAGGGTCCTGAATATCAAAATCCCTGGGTGACTGAGCATGGTGTTAGTACATAAAAAGTCATAAAACATAATAATACCTTGTTCATGGGGAATTACTGTGAACAAATCTTTGACGTCAACTGTAACCAGTATTAAATGGTCTGAATAGTGTTCTCTGTGTATTTTTCTCAGACAGTCCCAAGATCTTTTAAGATGTGTGAAAAAATATCTAAGGATGTTTTTAGGCTAAAGTCAATAAACTTAGCCAATGTAAAAGTTTTAGATGCCTTTGCATCAACTATAGGTCTCATTGGGGGGTTGTTGATGCATTTATGCATCTTGGGTATCCCAAAAATAGTTGGTGTGCGGGGAGTTTCCTGTGTGAGAAACTGAGATTCAGTAATAGTAATTTGATTGTCGAGTATTAAATCATGTAAAATGATGTCAATATTGCAATGTGCAATATTTAATTCATTAACCGATATCTCTTCATATTTGTTGCTATATAACATTGTCAACATTTTGTCCACATAGGCACATTGGTCCATCACCACCAACCCCCCACCCTTATAGGGTTTCATAAGTCTTATACATTTATTAGCCCCAATATCAACCAATACATTTTCTTCTTCATTTGTCATATTGGAAGTGAAATTACCTTTTTTGGTTTGATAAATCTGTCAAATTTGACTCATGCAGAGGGTTTCAAATACATATAAAAGGGGGTGTAGAGGTGGATTAAATACACTAGTCTTTTTACATCTAGCCATATTATCAACTTGATGTGAACAGTCAAAGAAAAACTTAAAATTCAATTTTCTAACATATAATTTTAAATCAAGTAAGGCACTTTTAATTTTAGGCATTCAAGTAGGAACAAAATTAAGGCCCTTTTGAAACAGGTTTGCCCATTGTTTTGTGACACAAACATCACTCAAATTCTAAATCTTAAAATCATCCTAGTCATTAGTTACTATATTACAAACATTCGAGTTATTGAACACATCCTCAATAACCACTGTGTCACTGTTCCTCTCTCCCTCCCCCGGTATGTTTTCCCCCGGAGGGGGTAAGTTCAAGTTGTTCGTGCGCCCCATATTGTGGTTCTGTATACGTTCTGACATGTGTAGAGGTACTTCTAAAGGGGTTTGTTTCTCATTGTTATAAACTTCCTCGTTGTTACCATTTAATTCAGGCCCATCATAAACATCATCCTGACTTCCCCTCTGAGGTAACATATGCCTGTTTGAGGTAGGGGGAAGACCTTTCCCCCTTCATAGTCAATTCTGTCCCTTTCCAACTTTTTAGCTTTTTTTGGTTTTAATAGCCACTACAATTTTGTCAACATTGACGAAAACAGCCCTATATTCACTCAATTTCAGGTCAAAACATAGATTGTATTTAATACAGTCATTCAAATGGTCAATATGGTCTTTTAAACAATTAATCTTTTTGTCATTGTCCCTAACCAGTATTTCTAAGCTCACATCCATGATGATTAAACATTGTTAAAAGTTCTTTATGCAATTCTGAGCCATTTACAGTACCTGTTGGAAATTTCGACAAATGCAAGCCTTTCAGAACTTCCTCTCTTCTCAAACATTCCCTTAGGTGACAATTATCCATTTCAAGTTTCTTTAATTTCAAAACCTTGGTCTCAAAGACTTTGAGTTGTTGATCCAGGGTCCTGTAATTAATTCCAGTATTTAACTGGCAAAATTTGCACTCGGTCCCTTCACGAATCCAGTCAGAAAATGAAAAGGAACCCTGAAAAGCCACCTGGTTGACGGATGTGCTGCCGTTGCTGCCCCTTCCAATATTATTACCAGTGGTAGGGCTTGAATCACGTAACTGAGAATTAACTGGACTTCTCTGTCCCGGTGTGATGAAAAAACCTTGGGAATCCAAAATAGTTTCTAACGGTGGTCTACTACCATTGTTAGACCCACCTGGATATGAGTGAAGGCTTCTTCCTAGACCAACAAGTTGTTCAGTCACCCCCTTGATGAGGGTTGACAGGTTCCCAATGGAAATCACCAGTTAATGTGTGGAGCCTATTGTAGTGCTGCCTGCACTAGTCTCCTGCTCCATAATAACAAACTCAAAACCACAACATGAAATAAACTTATAAAAAATAAAAAAGCTAATTGCTTTTTTATTTTTTACTCAAGAATACCAGTTTAAGGAAGAAAAGTAGATTGGATGGGGAGAATTAGACTAGAGCAGAATTTATTATTATTTTTTTTTTTAACTGCGAAAGTCTGACTTGGAACAAAGCCAGTTTTCAGCAGAGGCCTGGGGAGAAATGCTACAGATTCATGTCTTTGTAATGTGGGAGGAAACCGGAGCACCTGGAGGAAACCCACACAAATGCAAAGAGGACATGCAGACTCTGCACAGAAGGCACCGCAGCTGAGAATCAAACCTTAGATCCTCTTGCTGTGAGGTGACAACACTACCAGTGCACCACTGCATCATCCAGTAACTGTAGTGAGAGACACATTCACTGGCTGACATTTATGTTGTCCCTCAGGCAGCACTGGGCCCTAAGCAGCTGCCTAGGGAGCCTTGCTGTGTATCTGGCTCTGCCAGGAAAAAAAAGTTAAGATTTTTACCAGCAAAGATCTTAAGAAGCAGAGTGACTATCCTACTATTTCTAAAGTAACAACTGCAAACATTTATAGTTTGACCATTCCATGATTAAAATAAATCTATTAAACTACTTGAACTCACTATTAAAAATCAGCTGAAGCTTGATACTTGTAGACAGATCAGAATGTTGGATGTCTTTACAGGGTTAAGGTGTTTCTTAATTCATTTCTTGATTCTTTACTGCATCAGTAGTGTGATATATATTTCCTAATTGTCAGTTTTTTTTCTGTTACAAACTGCAAGGATAAAAACAAGATTTGCAGGGGGTTAGCATGAGAAAATCTACCTCAGGTTCTTCTTCTTCTGCTGTTTGAGCTAGCTTAAATTCAAATAATACTTGTCCATCATTCAGCTAAAATTCCCCACTAAATTTCTAAATTGTTCAAACTGTCCTCACTTGCTCCCATCATGGAAAGACACAAATCACATCATGATCTTAAGTCGGATCATATCTGTACCTAAATCAAAGAATACATTCTGTGTCTGTATTGGCAAGTTGTAGAACAGACTGCAAGAGGCAATTTGGTAAATTTCATCCACACCCCTTTCAAAAGCTCATTGACCGATCACTCTCCTACAACTTAAGCATGCCGGTCTGACATTACATGAACCATCACTGCTTACAGATGCTTGTTCTGAATAGAATTTATAAAAGTATTCTTGACATGTGGTCTGCACCTGTTATCTGATGATAATACAGAAACAACTGATTCACATTAGGAGGTGTTAGACTTTTTTTCTTTTTGTTTACCTTCTATAATGCTTTGTATGTGCATTACTTGTTTTCTTGTCCTTATGAAATTATCTCCGTTTTAGTTGCCAGTGTCACAACATTATTAACTTGACTCATTTATTCTCTTTTTACCTACAGTTTACCTTAGGTTACTATTTAATTAATTTACTTTTCAATGGTGCATTTTATATGAATGTGTGCATGCATGTTTATTCACTAACGAGAAATTGCGCATGATGCATATTATATTTAATTCTCCTTAACGATTCTTCCTGAAACTCTCCTCTCAGAGATCTACTGAAGATAAGAACACTTCATTATCAAATGCAAATAAATAAATAAATGCATACATGTGTACACACACACATACATACATACATACATACATATATTTAGTCAATTAATTAATTAATCCAGTTGTTCCAAACAACCAAGATTTAAAATCTTAAGCTTACAAACTGTCTACACTGAACCTAACAAAAGTATACTCTTTTGTCCAATAATACAGTTATTTGCATCAAGCAGTATGACTGAATTTGTTTTAACTGAAAATGTGCCTCATATTTCAGGCTCACTTAACTTCTTTAAGAGTATGTTGTGTGTATACAAACAACATATAATCTCTGTTTTCAGGATTTGAAATAGCAAATCACTGTGCAATCTTGGTAACATTTCCTCTGTTTAGATGACAAGTGTGACTGGAATATGTTATTATATAAAGTTAATGTCAAAAATATACTTTATGTAACATTAAGAGATGTAATTAGTTGTAAGAAATTGCTATGACTGTGAAAAGCTAAAAGGCAATCAATAATACACAATGTATAATTTTTTCGGAAAGCATTACTTTTAGAATGTGACATGTCATGAAGTAAACACAAAGATTTTAAAGTTGTTAGAGCCTAAATGAAAGCTTAAGTAGCAGCTGACGTGATTATAACATAGATGCTTTTCTGGAGCTGTAACTTAACTAATAATTATTTATATCTACATTTTATCTTCACAAATGGCTTGACTTCCTTTTCTATTTTTTTAAGGAAAAGCAGCATTCAACCTATTATTAATTACATTCATCCATATCATGTGTTTTGATATTTTCCTTTATTCAGGATTTTGTAATGTAATCTACAAAGCTACTATGTTTCTCTGCTCACAAATAATGATGCTTCCTTATATTCAGTCTTACATGTTGTCATCAGTGCCTGAAACTACAAATACATGCTAATTTTACTGTAATATATCAACATAAGCAAATCATACTCTTCATTTTCTATTAGTAGGTGGTATACAAAATATAAGAAGTGAGGAAAACTGAGAAAGAAAGGTTTTACTTAAACCATCAAACTGTTTTCTTTTTCAGACCTTTCCATTATTATATAGCATTAAGATAACATCATTTCTGCATATTGTGTCTAACATAAATGCACTTTTCATAATGTAAAGAGCTTTCAAAAGCAGGAATTTTAAATGTGACATATTAATGCAAAAATTAAAAATGCACATCATTAAACCACAAGACTTTTAAAAATATCCCTTTCGAATGCATCTAAAGAATTGTAAAAAATGAGTATCTTAACATGCAGGGATGTGATTATATTGCATTGTAAAGCAATCAAAATCTATTTTCTCTTTGTTAACAAAGCAGAGCAAGGATTTAAAAATCAGAGCAAATGAACAAAATTAAGTACTTGTTTCAAAATCTACAAAAGAAGCCAGTATGACATGGGCTTACTCAAAAAAGTCATTTTCTAATAAATACCAGTCTATAACTTTATTATATTGGATTTGTTCTGTTCTTATACTGATCTTAATTCTCTTTTATGGTCACCAATATCATGATGGAGCAATATTTGAAGATAAAATTAAAAAGATGGCAATACATGTATAAACCTACATATGTCAAGTCCATAGTTATGTATTATAATATGTTTAAAATAAGATAATTTTCATCTGAAAAGGTCACTGTCTTTTGAAAGTAATTTGTTAAATATGATGATACTCATCTTGCAAGGGCATAGAGTCTTTAAAAAATAATTTAAAAAGCAAAAGAAATTGCTTTAGCAACTCAGGTCCTTACACAGGAAAAATATGCGATGTGGAAACATGCAACTGTATCTTCATGAATCATACTGTTCCTTAACATAATTTAAGCCTGTGTTAATGCCTAATTAACAGAATGCATGTTTAGGGCTAGCCATTATTATACTGCCATTTAAATTGCCTTTTAAACAAGATTGTGTTACACTGTAGGATGCAAGCTCTAATTGCAGGTCTTGCATGGTTACTTGCAACAAAGACAGGAGTACGAGATGTTACAAGTGTTGTCATGGATACCTAAATACTGTACTTTGAATTATGTGCAGCACTAAATGCATATAATTCTCGCACAGCCACAATGACCCACTTCATTGCTGCATATGTAAGTATGTGCATGTGTTCACCATTGTTTTCTGCCTTCTCATCAAATGAAAGGAAAAAAAGATATGAAAATACTCATGAAAATAAAGGCTGCCTGTGTGATTTTATATACTTCATCTAGTTCTCTAGTAAAATATTAATCTAGGCATACAATTGCATATCTAATGCTCCTTTACTTTTCCATTTCTAATCAAGAGTTTCCTCTCTTATCATTTTGATGACATTTTATCAGTGAATAGGAAGCAGTATATGGGTATTTTCTATGAAATAATAGGTGAGCTGTTGCTGTGAAAAAAAATTGATTGCAGCTTTGACACACTGCTTCTTAACCAAGATGTCCTGATAATCCACTTAATTCTGCATTAGTCTGTGAGTTAATGCATAAATAATATGGATTCAACCAAAAACAAGAAGAAAGTTTAATCGTTTTGATAAATGCTTGCATCAAAAGATAAATCAAGATTGCCTTCATTCTAATAGAAAATCATGTAGGGGTGATGATATTACACACAGTTTAAAATGTACAAACCTCTGTTTTGAGGCATAAATAAGAACCTTGTGAGCACTATATTCAGTAATGCCTAGTTTGAGTACTACCAATCTGACTACCTGCTATCACTGAAATCATGTTAAACATGTACCAGATTAATAAAGTATGTCATTTTAATCCTATTAGTTTTAAGCTCACATATATAAAATAATATGTCTACTTCAAGAAAGGCTTAATTATAGTATAAGTGAATTCTGACATTGGTTTTCATAGTTGCCAATATGTTTATGGAAGACAACGTGTTGTTTTACAAATTATACTCATACTTAAACTGAATGTGTGCAGATATCCTTTTGAGTAACACCAGATAACTTTATTGTTTATTTACTATATTATTTTTACAGTCTGAAAGTTTATAAAAGTATGATGCAATTTTTACAGCTGTAGCTCAGAGCTGAAAGCCAAAGAAACATTGTGAAGAGTCATATTTAAATAAAACAATGCACAGAGAAAGACAGAAAGTGAAGAATCGGTTTGAGAAAAATATTCATTCTAGAAATATTCAACAGATGAAGTAAATAAGGATTTATAAGGATATTGCCTTGTGTTTTATTATATGTAAATCATGCTCTGTATACTTAGGCATGGCATTTTGTTTCATATGTTTTAAAAATGTTCATACTCTGTATTTGTTTTATTTTAATTTTAGTAACAAAAGTTCTCCCTTTGTAATGAATGTAGCTCAGAGGCAACTTCTGTTGCATACCCTTCTGGGGCCTCAGTTATATATGCAAACCTTTTGAGAAATGCTTTCACACATCTCACCAAGAGTGGCTTGCTTTATTGTTGCCATGAAGCTACTTTTACATAGTCATTGTTTCATTTCTGAATGTTAATTGATTCTGGAAAAATATATTGCTTAATGTGACAATTCACATATATTTCTGTCCCAGAAAAGAGTGAAATAATCTCTCATTAATAAATTCTTATCATCTGTGCCACCAGTTTAATGCTCTGTCATTATTTTCCATTTTACTAAGACTTTTTGCTTTCTATAGCACACAGTAGTCTAAGGGTAACAAAGATAATCAGCAACCTCATTTTTTAGCATTTTCTCCAACTGTCTGTTTTGTGCCACAAACTGTCTTCTGTTACTGTACATCTAAACTGGCATGATTTATTTTTGCAGCCATGAGTTTGCAGTGTTTTGCTTTCTAAGTGGTCTTTTACAAATTGTTACTGTTACAGATGGCAAAGCAGAAACATAAACTGGTTATTTTTCATCAAACCTAATATAACAAACACAACATATTTCACTTTCTTAGCTACATGGCTGTATAATTTTGTTGCTAAATTTTCAGCTAAACTATACTTAGTAAGATGGCAGTCTTATAATCTAGTATCAATATCTTAGACAAAACTGGTCTGCGCTATAATAATATAACCTGTTTCTAAATATAGATCATCTTCGTAGATGTTAATGCTGTAGAGGGAATAATTTATGTCACTGTTGCTTTCACACTCATTATTAATCACATCTTTAAAGCAATAAGAAACCCTAGTACATTGCTATTCTAGAATATTAGTCCACAATAATGCAGTGTTTTTTCAAAATGTGTAGTGTTATGACTGGCACAAAGTAATATTAAATATGTATTGCAAAGCATTTTTTCTGTAATGGCTATTATTTTATTGTGCTGTTCCAGTCTGGCAATTATATAAACTACTTATCAGGGTTGGATTACTGTGCCTTAATGCACAGCATGGTAAATTTTAGAAATAAAGTAAACAATTGTGGCCTTGATATGGTGTTAAACAAAAACTAGAGGCCAGATGCCAAAAGAGTTGTCCTCAGTGTAAATCTGCCTATTTCCAGAAAACTTGGTTTCAGTGTAAGTGCCTTACTTGGGTGCAAGGCCTATTTATAAACAGGCTTACACTGGGGCCAGATTCCAAAAGAACTGCTCTCAGTTGTGAGTGGCTGCTGAGTGCAAGTCTTTTGGAATCAGGACCTAGGTAATGGAATAAAAAGAACAAGTACTATAGATTAATTTGTGATAAGAACTCTGCTGAAGAATGCAGTGAAACTAAAAATGCAAAGTCTGCTACTTGTTTATTTAACAAGCCATTTACATATTCTTTTTTCAACAATAATAAGTACATCTTTAGAAACTGAATGGTACACTCATATTTTGACATGACAGTATTTAAATGAAATCAACAGGAATTAACAATGAAGAGCCTGTGAGTCCTGAGCAAGTTAATTTGTCTTATTTCATTCCTGCTTTTTGAAGAGCTCAAGACTACCTTTCAGTGAGGGCTTTCTCCTTGAGCAATAGTCTATTTAGGAGGCAGCGATTCAACAGAGTTCAGTGCTGATGTCCGGCGACTGTTGTTTTTTTCATTTAGCTTGGGAAGTTAAACATTTCAGCAATGTCATTTGTTCAGAAAGTAATTTTTGTCAAGATTTGTCTCCACATTTATTTAGGTAAGTTGCTCACCTGTCCCTTTATAAGTCATGGTGTGGTTCAGTTACTCATATGACCCCCCCCCCCCTTACTTCCTAATACATATGAAAAAGGCTGACCACTAGTCTATTTGATTAGGCATTTCTTTGCTGCTCCCTGATGTTTTTTTAACATCAGATTTCTCCCAGCCAAAATACTAGCCCTGTTGAACCATGTTTGGGTTGTCGTTCACCTCCCTTGCTATCCAGCTCAGGGTCTTCCTTCTTGCACCACTATACAGGCAGTAAGTTTAGAAAAATAATAATAATCATTAAATAAAAAAAAAATAATAATATATATATATATATATATATATATATATATATATATATATATACACATGCAATACACATTAATGTCCAGCAACAGTAAAAGAATCCCCAAATCCACAGTCTTGAGCCTTTGGACTGGTACCATGGGTGAAGTTACTTGCCGGCGTCATTTTAGAGCTGCGGCCTCCACTGTGGTTCATAGGTTCATAGGTTCATACTAGGCTATCTGCCCTAGGGCATTTATAAGCCTAGCCAGAATGTGTTTGGCTTTCGCCACCCATTTTAAATTTATTTTGCTATGCCCTTTTTCGAGGTTAGTATACTATGCCTCTATCTAACAGTGACACAGAAGTGATACCCGGGGTAAACCTACGATCTCCCATACACTCATCAAGATTCCTCTTGAAGAGAGTCAATGAGGGACTCTGCCTAACCTGGACTGGGATTTTATTCCAGAGTGAAGGGAGCCTCTGGGTTATGAATCTGTCCCTCCAGCATGTCCTATTTATTTCAGTGCTGAGGTTCAAGTCTCGAGCGTAGCTCGATGGGATTTGGATTTTCTGAGGTGCAGCATGTCCATTAATTCCGGGTTGGACATGGCTTTATACGTCAGGCACAGATCTCCTCTGAACAGGCGGTATGCCACTGAGTAAAGCTGGAGTTTCTTTAACCGGGCAGCATATGGCATCTGTTTGAGCCCTTTGATCCTCTTGGTGAGGTACTTTTGGGGTCTTTCCAGGTGCTGCAGGTGTCTGGTAAGGTACATCCCAAAAGGGGCATTGTACTCAATTATGGGCCTGATGAGGGATGAGTAAAGAGGCACGATGACCTCTCCTGATCTAGATGTGAATCCCTTCATGATTAGGTGGGCTATATAAAATGTTTTTCTAACCACTTTGGCCACGTGGTTGTCAAATGAGAGATTGCTATCAACTTGGGTCCCCAGGTCCCTAATTACTTCTTCTGTACTTAATGGATTTCCACCTATGTGGTAATTTGTGGGCACTTTGTTTTTGCCAAAGGGGATGACTATACACTTTTTGGCATTTAGCTTGAGGCCATGGCTCTGGCACCAGTGGTCTGTTTCTATGAGGCCCTTTTGGAGGATGCTTGTGTCGGCTGGAGAGTCGATTATGGCACCCAGTTTGCAGTCATCTGCGAACTTGGCCAGCCACAGTCCTTCCGTGTTGGCCTGTACCTCCAAGAAATATATACCGAACAAGAGAGGTCCCAGGACTGAGCCTTGTGGGACACCACTTGTAACTGGTTTGGAGTCTGACATGGCTCCAGCAATTCTAACCATGTGGGTTCTGTCCTTGAGCCAGTTTGCAATCCATCTAGTGACATAGGGGTTTATATTTAAGCTGGTGAGCTTATCTATAATGCCCGAGTGGGGTATTGTATCGAAGGCTTTTGCGAGGTCCAGGTAGGCTGTGTGGACCACCTTCCCTCGCCAATGGCCTTGGCGACTGTTTCAAAGAAATCAACCAGGTTTAAGAGGCAGGATCTGCCCTTAACAAAGCCGAACTGGGTAGGATCCAGTGTTTGTAGGTCCCCAATATCTTTATTTATGAGGTCCATGATGATCCTTTCCATAGCTTTGCAGACCAAGCTAGTCAGGCTTATGGGGCGATAGTTTCCAGGATCCGTTGAGGCACCACCTTTATGGAGAGGGACCACTGTTGCTGCACGCCACTCTTTGGGCACATATCCTGTAGTAAGGCTGAGATTGAACAGTAGTTTTATGTTTGGGTTTAGCTCTTCTTTGAGTTCATGTAGGACGCAGCCCAGGACACCATCTGGTCCCATTGATGCTGTGTATTTTGCTTTGGAGAGGGCGGCTCTTACCTGAGCATCTGAGATGTCAGGGGGGGCAGCACTCTGCTGGGATAGATATTTGCCCTTTTGGTGGGGAGGGGGGGGAGAAGTTTGCACTGAACCTGTCAGCTAGGATGTTGGCAATGTCTGTGGGTTCGGTGTATTTTTTGTCATTTTGGACTAATTCTGAGCATATCTGGGAATTACCACCCAGGTTCCTAACATAACTAAAGAAAGCCTTGTGATTATCCTTAGTGTCCTGTGCAATTTTTCTCTCGAAGCTGGCCTTAGACAATTTTATGTGTGCCCGTAGTTTTTGCTAATACTGATCAGTGATGCCTTCCCTTTTTGGGATTTTGCTTTATCATTTGGTAGCTTCCTCCTTCTATTGTATAGTTTGTTTATGGCTGGGGTCCACCAGACAGGACGTCTGCCTTTGGAGGATTGGGTCTTGGTTTTATTTGGGATCGATGATCCATGCATTCCTGAAGGTGTTCATAGAATGCGTTTATAAAGGATTCTGCGGTCTGGGCTGTATTTTCCACAGGCCCGGGGCTTTGAAGGATTCCACCTCAGTTTTGAGGAGTGTAAAATTTGCTTTAGAGAAGTTTTTCACTGTGGTTTTCTGGGCAGGGGGTGGGGTCGGGATGTGAATATCCAGTGAGATTAGTTTATGGTCTGATCTTACCAGTGAGGGATACACTTCTGGTCTGGAGCATAGAGTCCCCATGTTGGTGATGATCAGGTCCAGTATGTTTTCCCCTCTTGTGGGAGTGGTAACAAGTTGTTCCATAGCATCTGAGTTTATAAATTCTAGGAACCTTTGGGCTAGGGTGTTGGAGCTGGAGTAATGCTTCCAATCTATGTTTGGGTAGTTGAAGTCGCCCAATATAATGGTGTTTGGAGAGACCTTCATATTTTCCAGTGTTCTCAGGAAGGCCGAGTGGGGTTCCTGGTTTTGGGAGGGTGGTCTGTAGCAGGCTATAAACTGGAAGGCAGTTTTACCCACTGTTAGTTGCACATGGATAGTCTCTGATGCTTCGTGCTTTGCCACCAACCTGGAGGTGTGGGTATCTTTGATGAATATCGATACTCCCCCTCCTTTTGTGGTTCGGTCCAAGTTTTGGGGCCGAAAAGCATGGTATGAGGTATAACCTGGTAGTGCTGGGGTGCTCTCGGGAGCCCTGAACCAGGTTTCTGTTACTGCACAGATATCGATGTTCTCCATGCTAAGGAGAGTTTTGAGTGCGTGCATCTTGTAAAATTAAAAACGAAAAAGATTTGTAATTAATTAATAGCAGCCATCAGCAAACAGTGCAGTATGGCATCTATCCTCAGTTGTTTTAAGTACATATTCCTCCTCCACCCTTTCAAATAAACAAAGAGTTATCTAAGAAAGAGCCAAGTTAAACAATTAAAAAAGTAAAAGATTAATACAGAAGGTGGCAGTTCTATTTCTCCTACATACTGAGGATGCCATGAGGTGAAACAGGTTTGTGGCTTGTCTGCTGCCATAACTTATTATTAAATCAGTCTTTTTCATGCATCCTATTTGATCTTTTGTTGGACTTTCATTTGGAACATCATATCTGGTGATAGTGTTGGAGAATTTGCTGTAAAGAGTTTTTTATATATATATATATATATATATGTGTGTGTGTGTGTGTGTGTGTGTGTGTGTGTGTGTGTGTGTGTGTGTGTATAAAATAAAATAAATACATCAGAAACCATTGTCGACAACCATGCAGCTAAGGAGATAGTGCCATAACCTGAGTCAAGCTTCCACAAAAGGCTTTCAGATTCACAAGATGTCATGCTTCCATTATCACCTGTCAGTTTTCCACATAACCAGGACATATCTTTCATACCATCAGTCTAAGGTCACAGCCCCCTCCCCATTACTAATCATTGGAGGGCAATCACACTAACACATTTTTGATAATAAATCCATGTATTTTCTTTATAGGATTTTTAGCAAGACCTTACAATAAGCCAGGCTAGGTTTTGAGAAGTTTTCATTGCAGGAGAATGATCAAGTGACAGATACTGAGTATCTCAAAGAAATATGAAAAGACTATCACCTCAAATCTCCATGACAGACATTCCTGAGAAATGTCCAACTCTCAAAAAAACAAGAAAGAGGAACTAGAAGGAGGCAGTATCTCAAGATCCCAAGGGCAATTTCCAGCATATTTCTACAGGTACAGAATCTGCAGATGTCTCATTTAACCATGAGGAGGATTGAATGGGACAGATAGATGAATATTTGGAGGCTTTTATTGAAGCACTTATCAAGGATGGCAGGATTAGACTAACCTAAATAACAGGAGGTAGCAATAATAACCTCTCAGATCAAAGACCAAATAATCATCAGAGGCATCCAGTGCCCAACATGCTAACTGCAGATTTCTTGCATACCCTATCATTTCTATTGATACCTTTAGTATCTTCAGAGATAGAGACCTCTGTAGCAGCAAAAGATCATAACATTAAGACAAACACTATGTTCATTCACTATGAAAAAGATGTGCAGGGTTCATCCATCACTGTGCATATATCACAAACAGTAAAAGAAAAAAATTGGAAAGCGGATTTCATACATATATTTGATCTTGTGGATGACAAGGGCATTCAGAGAATAACAAATACTGATATTAAGGAATCCAAAGATCTGGTAGAAGCCCTAGCAGTCCTTGGAAGATGGTGACCTAAAAACTCAAATATAAAATCTTTAGACAATTTGGTAGTGGGTTCATATACTATATGGTAATACTTATAGAAAAGCACTGTTCCATGGATATCCCCTTACTAGGATACTTTCTTATCATATGGGAGGCCTATGCATTAGAAAGAGGGATGTCTTGCAATCAATATGACCAAAAGTTCAGAAAATTTAAAGCAGAAGACAGTCAATTGAAATGGGAGACAAGACATGCTAACAACTGGCTCAGCATAATGGTAGACAGTTACAAATGTGAACCCAACCAACAGGAAGAACACTTTCTTGCCAAAGGGAAATCTGGTTGGGCCTTTAACAATGCGGCTGGCAGGCATACAGATTTCCCCACATTTGTAATGTCTGCTGTGAGAAACACCCCTCAAGAAAATGTTGGCATAGGTCTTCAAGGTCCAAGCCAACTTCAGCACAGACCTCTTCTCAATGCAGAGTTAACATCAAAAAGGGGCAAAACATATTTTTGTGGCACCAACAGACCCTACTATTTTCACAGATTTATATAACCCAGGCTTGATCCATTCTCCCATCAAGACAGTAGTCATCAAAAAACTCCTAAAGGATTACCCAGACCAAACCATCACCACCTTTATCACTGGAAGTTACTCCTCTGGCTTCTCTATAAAATCCAACATGCGGTACATCCATGCTCTGGGAAAAAAAAATAGTATTGGTAAATGGGAAAGAACTGATAGTGAAATCCCTCCTTTCCAAGGAAATCCAACAAGGAAGCATCAAAGGACCATTTCAGATACACCCATGTGAACCTTTCATTGTCCCCCATCCCCCCGAGCCAGGTTCCCAAGGAGATGTTAGGTGAGTAACGCTCAATACATCACCTTTCATACCCAGAAGGTTCTTCAGTAAATGATAGCATAGATAAAAGAGACTTCAGAGTCCGTTACTCCTCACTCAATGATGCAGTAGCAATCATAAAAGAAATTAGAGATCCATGGCTGGCAAAGGTAGACATTCAGTCCATTTTCATCTCTTACTTATCAGTCCCCATGACTGGCACTTACTAGGCATGACATTTAATGGCAAATACTTTTCTGATACAGCTATGCCTCCGGAGTGCTATGTAGTATGCTCAGTGTTTGAATGCTTCAGCACGATTCTCCTATGGTGCTGGATGCAACTGAATCCATTTTTTCCAGGTGTTCAATACCTAGATGACTTTCTATTTATAGGAGATGGCAAATAATGAACCAAGACAGGTTATCAGTCATTCATAAATTTATGTAACTCACTAGGAGTGCCATTGGCTAAAGACAAGTTGGAAGAATCGGCCAAAGTGTTAACGTTTTGGGGGTATTTAGACTGATACTGCACATAGCTGGTTCTGCCTGCCAGAAGAAAAGGTCAGCAAAATTACCAACAGGGTCAACAGTTTTCTGGTGACCAAAAGGGTCATAATCTGGCAAGTCATTAGGTTGTTGGGTCAACTCAAATTTGCATCCCAAGCCATAGCCTCAGCCAGAAAGTTCACCAGATCCTTAGTGACCTCTTACGTGGAGGTTTTAAGAAACACAACAGGGTTTATATTTGGATTTTGGATTGCTTTGGGTTTTTTAATAAACTTATGGTCACTTCTACCATAAGCTGTCAGGTATGTTTCATTTGGGAATGGAGCTTAGAGACAAAGGAATATTGCATAGCAAACCAGCTTTTACATAAACTTTATGTTAATGAAATGCTGTCATTCCACTTCTACCAAGCATTTTGGATTGACAAGAAAGTTAGAGAAGACTATGGTTCAGCTTCCTCCAACATTACAATCACACATCCTTTAGACAAGACAAATGGATATCAAATGAAAACCTTCAGTTTTTTACTGATGTGTCTGATAGAAATGGCTTGGGGATTATTTCAATGGACACTGGTTTTCAGAGCCATGACCAAATTATTGGCCTTCAATAAGGAAGAGGGACATCACATTTTTAGAGAATTTGCCTATTAGGATTTCAATTCTAATATGACAAGAGCAACTCAGTAACAAATGTTTACCATTCAGATCAGATAACAAAGCAATAGTAGAGGTACCTACCAGAAACTCTTCCAAAAAATTTGGGTCAATTCTGTCTTAAGATCACTGAAGCTCCTTTCACTTAAGATCAACTTGTATTTTACTACAGAACACATTGAGGTATCTAAGAACAAATTAGCTGATTCTCTTTTTCAGTTGCATAGTTTAGCAATTCAAAAGTACAGCTCCACAATCAGATTCACTCCCTACCCCTATACAGGAAAGAGTATGGATGATTGGAGAAGGGTAACCACATCCTGGTTTTGGAATTCACGGGCCAAAAGCACCAAGACAACATATACCTCTGGGATTAAAAATGTTGCTTATTTTTTTTTCATAACATAGGAATTCAAGACCGCCAATGGGATCTACACACCATTCTGTGCTACCTCCATTACTAGGAATCACATAGGCCTGGAACCAGGCAGATTCAAGATCATTCTCTTAGATTTAAATTTATTTGCTAGAATATTCCAGTTTGCAGATCTCACAAGTAGTCAGAGTCATTAATGGATGGACCATGGAGAAAATGCCAGCCATGTCAAGAAGCATCCCACAGGTTTGGCTTTATTGAAATCCATCCGGCACAGCTTACCCTCTTTATCTGACTCATATTACAATTACTGCCACTGAGCCAAACTGTTCTCTTGGTTACACTTTGGTGCTTTTATGATCAGTGAATTGATAGGCAGGCTAAAGTGGACATGCATAGTTTTCATACAGGAGGCAGTTTTAATCCTGATCCACAGATAAAAACAGACCAACTAGACCATGGCCAGGCCATGGCCCCCCAAGTCTCCCTGCAAAGAAGTAATGACCTTATCTCATGCCTGCTAGTTTGGAGCAGAACACTCAGAGAATTAAGTCCACACCAAGATACCAATAGGTTAGTATTCATCACAAAAGAAGGTCACATAGCACCAATTATTCCAACCAGCTTACACAAGCTCTAATTCACTTTGGTATTTGACCCTAGTTTTGCACCTCTCACTCATTCAGAATTGGTTGAGCCTCTGATTTAGTTGCCTCTCAAAAGATAGGATGGGTGGTCTTCCAAATCATACTTATGATATATACACCAGCCCAACAACAGCTAATTTCACACAAGTCATTTTCTTTTAGCACAAAAGATCATTGTTATCATCAGGTACTCCTTCATCTCGCAAGCCCAAGCCAGAGGCCTAGTCCATCGCAATGGAAAAAACCTAGGAGTAGACCATGCCAACTTCAAAATAATATGGAAAAAATCCCTGGTCTTTGATGGATAAATTTCCTTTTCTACCTCCACTAGTTCTTTCAATAAGCAGGCTCTCCCACATACTCATTATTCATGGATAGAGCAATGATCTGGGCTATACACCCAAAAGGCAGCCCATATATTATATTACATTCTAAGGTACCCAGCAACAATCAGACACCTTTCCCCCACCTATTTATAGTCTGGTCAGCAGTCATTCCAAAATTAAAGTTGAGAGCTTTTAATCCTCATGCTATTGAGAAGGCTAGCAGACTGCTCAACCACAGGGTATCCAGAACAGCCCCATGGGTAGGCATATCAGTTGTTGAGCACCAGGAGCTATATGATAAAGATGCAGTTTAGTTCAAAAGAGATGGCATTCACTTAATGGTATGAGTATGGATTTATTCAACTTAAATTTATCTTAATTTCTAAATGAATAATTGTCCAGTAAGAATTAAACAATCTCAGTCTAGTTTTACAATCACTAGCTCACTGTCATATATATTCAGTGTTCTATTTCTGCATTCATAGTTCATAGCCATTCTCATGTGTTACTTTGGACTCAAATTAAAAGAGTTAATTAAAATATTAATTATTTCAAAAAAAGTGGGACAGGCTGTTGGCAGCCTGGTAGGTGACTCTTTATGGCCTCAGCCATTTTTTTTACACTTTCCTCCCCTTTTACATTGCTTGGCAATTGATAACTAAATAATTCAGTTCATAACAGCACTACACATGGTGGCTGGATTGGTTGTTTATGGGTGTTATAATGAAATCAATTTAAAGAACACCGGGAGGGCTTTATGTCATGCCACTTGATAAGTGGCCTGTGGTTGTGCTGGCGTTAGTTATGTTGTATGTTGCAATGTTTAGTAGAGTGTTATATTAATTAGTTCTATAGTTGAAATTTAATAGGCTTTGGGTTATTTGCAATAAGCTGTCATGTGTGTTTCATTTGAGAACAGCGCTTAGATACAGTGACAAGATTGTGAGTCCCAAGCAAGTTGAATTGTCACACTCTATTCCTACTTTTTAGAGGGGTCAAGACTGCTTTTAGAGAGGGTTTTCTCCAGTAGGAATGGCCACTTTGGCAGGCAGGGGTTCAACCCTCCCCCCCTCTCTAGCTTCTCCTTTGAGAGTATCTTTACGGCCTCAGCCCCCCTTTTGTTTATACTTTCCACCTTTTTACCTTGCTTGGTATTTGATAACTAAAGAATTAATTTCATAACAGCACTACACATGCAGTGACAGGATTGGTTGGCTCTGGGTGTTGCAATCAAATCAATTTAAAGGACAATGGGAGAGCTTTATGTCATGTTATCTGATAACAGGCCTGTAGTTGTATTGGTGTTAAGTTATGTTGTAATTTGCAATGTTTAGTCGAGTATTATATTATGTATTAGTTATAGAGTAGAGTGTTATAATATGTATTATACAGTTGAAATTTAACATGTTTTGGGTTATTTAATAAACTTATGGTCACTTCTAGCACAAGCTGTCATGTATGTTTCATTTGGGAACAGGCCTTAGAGACAAAAGAATATTGCATATCAAGCCAGCTTTTACGTAATATTTTTTTAATGAAATCCTGTCATTCCACATCTACCAAGCATTATTAAATAGATAACAACCAAAGGCAGAGGGAACTCAAAATTTAAACCGAAAGACTTCAGAAATTATGTATAAATGAGACCTTAATAATACATATAAACAATGAGCAGAGCTCTAACTATGAGACATCTACATTAATCAAACTAGCTTGAATACTTAGAAATATCCAAATAATTGTGGAAACATTTACTTAAATGGTTAAGTATTTAGCATAGTAAGAATATAACTACTTCATTTTAGATTCTATAATTTTGCTTCCACAGAAAAAGACATTAGGGGAATTCAGTATAGCCTACATGGAGTGATTTTCCGTGTAGGCATAGTAGCACGGAGCTTACATGGAAATAAGATGCAGTGCGATCCAGTAAACAGAGCAGAGGGGCATGCACAAGTGTACAGACACAGAAGTGTCCGTGCATGCAAATCATCTCATAAGCAGGTGAATTGCAAGCAAATGAGGTTGTTTTATGATACAGGAAACAGATAGTTATTCGTGCAGATGTGTTGGTGTTAGAACTGTACATGGAAAATTTCCATGTACAAGAAAGTAAAAATTGAACAGGGGCTGTAAAGGCCAATTTAGAAGGTCAAAAATGTCATAGTAGGCACAGGTATGTGCAGAATTATGCCCTATATGTCAAAAACATAATGCAAACTTACACAATATAATGTTTTTTTATTACCCATATTACATTTGCATGGCACGCAGCAGTGCACAAACCTGCAGTTATGTAAAAAATAAATATTAAAAATTGCAAACATTAAAAATAAGACATGTGAGAATATTGCATTATAGGGTCCTGCATGGAGTATGTACAATGGTAAATTTCAGTGGCTGCTAAGGAGGCAGTCCCTGGAATACAGTTGAATAGCAACTTCCAAAAGAACCAAAACCAAGGAAAGGTTGAATCATACACCTTATTAACAGTTGTTAAGTGCTTTTGTTTAACAAAACTTCATCAGAACAACACTTTCACACTTGAAAAACACTCAATATATACCCCTATTGAAAAATCACATGATGTTGTTAATTAAAACTTAAAGTTATATACACTTAATACATATATGTTGTTGTGTCTTTCGGCTTTTCCCGGTTAGGGGTCGCCACAGTGGAACTCCGGTCCGCTAATGATTGGCAGTTAATTTTTACATGCTGAGTTGCCAGCCCTAACGCACAACCTTCAATGAAGGTACGCCCATTCACGCATGTCTCCACGCAGAAGACGCTCTAGCTGAGAGTCGAACCGGTCAGCATCTTACTGTGAGGCGACAACGCTACCGCAGCACCACCACATATATATAAAAGTTAAATACTAAGACGCTGTCTAGTTCGATTCATAGCTAGAGCATCTTCTGCGTGGAGACATGCGTGAATGGACGTACCTTCGGTGAAGGTTGTGCATCAGGGCTGGTAACTTGGCACGTAAAAATCAACTACCAATCATTAGCGGACCGGAGTTCTGCTGTGGCGACCCCTAAAAGCCGAAAGACACAACAACTATGTATCAAAAAATCATAAATGAAAGTCAATTTAAATCAATCAGTCCTATATTTCATAAAACTACATATATAAAAATTATTTATATTTGTATCACCTTATACCATAATGCATAAGCTTTAACGGGGGAGTAATGGAACAACTATCATTTAGTCCAGGGTGGTTATATGCATTAAGAATTATTTGCCTTCTTAATTCACTCCTGTCCAAGTCTTCATCCAGAATCCACCCTTGTAAGTCTTTTTTAACCTGTTCAATAATTAAAAAATTAAAATTATGATTAGTAAACTTTTCTACATGTCTATAAAGTGCATTAGTGGATTTTTTATTTTTAATATCTAACATATGTTCATAAATTTATCTTTTGAAAGGTCTACTGTTTTTTCCAACATCGTAGGCTGGACACTGGTGGCACTGTACTAAATAAACCACACTGGATGTGTTACATGTATAACAGCCCTTTACATTGTATTTCCTTTTTCTTATATAAAAAGTATTTGTAGAATTCATATAAGAACATGTAGAGCAACAACCACATTTTTTAGTACCACAACAAATATTCTTATCCATTTTCTGATGTTTTCTTTCCAGTCTCATTTTTAAATATCTGTCCTTTCTGTATACCACTACTGGTTTTGAACTTAATTTTTCCAACAAATCATCGTTTTTCAAAAACAAAGCCCAATTTTTGCATATACTCTCAAAAATTGTAGAACTATCCAAGATGAAAGTAGTGATAAAACGGCTCAGGTAGGGTAGGCAGATTGCCAGGAACTGGCCTACCCAGTCGAGCTGTGGTGTTGAGGTATTTCAATGTGTATAGGTTAGTAATGAACATAACATTTAGTTAGTTACACCAGCATGTCAGAACATTGAAAATAACCCAGTAACATAACATTGCATAGTATATGGAACACAGCAATAAGTGAGATAACAGTAAGTATAGTAACAGCATGCCAGTAACAGTTATGGCATAAGGCCAGCAACGTAGGTAATTCAACATGTTATGTTAGTATGCAGCCATTGTATTACATAACAATAATAAAGCACAAGGCACAACATAATGTTTAGAGAACAACATATGTTAATAGTAAACCATAAATTATGTATAACAATAATAAATTATGATGAAGATAAGGGGTGGGGGAGAGAGAAATACAGTCCATTAATACCAGTATAGATTATATAGTTTGCAACATTACTGTTATATACTCTACAGGTCTGCCCTTCCTTTATGTATAACAGTGTCCTATAGCTTCTGTAGCACATACATACCTCTCAAGCTATCCTCATGGGACAGTATTGGCCAAGCTGTAACACCTACAGGTACACAACTATAGAGGACTATTACATGTCAGGGGGGCATATATGACTACCATGGTGTACTGTGGACTGATGTAGTGTGAGTGTGACTGTGCTATTGACATAATCATGTCGATGATAGATCTGTGACAGAGGGATTAGGCAACAGTGATCACAGTCCGTGACAGTGTGACACTTGAGAGACATGTATTGTGCACAGTACAGAGAGTTTATGACTATCATATGCCGTCCTTGGCAGACATGGGGTTAGACCATCAGCAGACATTCACAGACACACCAGGCATACAGCCATACCAAGATTACACATTTTATTTATTGTATTAACTTTTATTAGTATTGTACTTGTTGCCTTTATTTTCTGAAGTCGTATCACATTCCTGAGCAATGCTGTTAACACTCTGTTATATCTGAACACACAAATTATTAACCCATAATAAGGGCTACTGCACCCCATTTACCTGTAATTCCTGTGGGGAGAACATCTGTTAACAATACATAACTGATTCAATAATATTTACTAGTACTTGTCACTGGATTCGAACCCTGGTCTGTGTCTGACAAAATGTACATTAGACACAGCATTTATCAAAATGAGCCACTGCTGCATATTGGTTGGCTGATATCTACCTAGAGCTCACCTGGTAACAAAATATGACATGTTAATAGAAGTAGAGTGTTATACAAGACTGCAGTGACATTTGCACAGACATGCATGTGAGAGATGCACTTATACAGCCAAACTGGAAGCAAAGCTCTCTTCACCCAAGACTGGACTAGACAGTCAAGAGGAGAAGGTAAACACTTGCACCACATCACACTTATCACAGTCCCTCAAATCCTACACCACCAAAACACCCACATAGCAACACAAAAAACACACCTAGATTCACGGAGGCTCTCAATAAAAATCTGCTTAAGCAACAGAGACCTCCAAATCAGAAATGCATGCAACCTCACCCCCAACACAACCCAAATGACCACAAGCTCAGTGAGCCACTCAACCACAGCCCATAAGGCATAACAACATACCCAACACTCTAGTCATAGGTAACTCTATAGTCAGGCACACTGATGTTCCACTCACCAGGCTAAACTATGTAAAAGTTACTGTCAGCTGCCTGTCGGGTGCCAGGATCTGCCACATAACACATGCACTCAGGTCACTCCACAACAAGTACAAATATGACTCTGCCATTGTCCATGTTGGTGTGAATGACTTGAGACGTACCTCCCTGGACTACATGAAAAGAGACATGGAGGAGCTCTCTGATCTTGTAGCCCAGGCAGGTATGACCCTAGCCCTGAGTAGCATCCTGCCATCACCCAGAACGATAATACAGTACAAGGACAAAACAATTGACTTCAACAATTGGCTAAGCTTCTGGTGTCATTCTAAGGGGATCCGGTATCTATCTTCCTGGGATGACATGATCGACAGACCATGATGCTTTGCCAGAGATGGCCTGCACCTGTCACCCTTGGGATTCCGGATACTGGCTAAGGCTCTTGCCACCCCTATAGTGCCTTTTTTAGGCAAGGTTCAAATGACAAATTCACCACCATAACAGGCACAAGCAAGCAAAATCTGAGGGTAATGCTACTCAATGCTAGAAGTCTAAACCTCAAAATGCATTCACTTGAGGCACTCCTTAAAATGGAGAACATCGACATCTGTGCAGTGACAGATACCTGGTTCAAAGCTCCAGAGAGCAACCCTGCATTACTAAACTATAATTCATACCACACCTTTTGGCCACCTAACCTGGACCGAAACACTAAAGGTGGAGGCATGTCCATATTCATTAAGGATATCCACACCTCCAGGCTAGTTGCTCAGCATAGTGCATCCGAGATTATCCAAGTCCAATTAACTCTGGGCAAGACCGCAATCCAAATTGTAACTTGCTACAGATCCCCCACCATGCCCCCAGATTCCCACTCCTCATTTCTTGATACACTGAAAAATATTAGGGTACAACCCAACACCCTAATAATGGGTGATTTCAACTACCCCACCATTAACTGAAAAAAACTACTCATGTACCAACTCTTTTGCTCAATGTTTTCTGGAATTCATAAATTCCAACAACCTGGATCAACTTATCCACACCCCCACCAGGGGCAGCAATATCCTAGACCTGTTCATTACCAACATGGGTTACCAGTGTTCCACACAAGAGGTCAATTCCTTATTGGTCAGATCTGACCACAAGCTAATCAGCCTAGACATCCACATCCTGCCCCCCACCCACCATTAGGGAAACCACCATAAAAAATTTCTCCAAAGCCAACTTCACACTTCTTAAGACAGAAGTGGCAAACTTCACGACACCCATGCAGAGGGACAAAAGAGGTATGACTGATGAATCCTACACAAATGCACTTTATAAGCAATTAAACAAGTTCATGGATCATGCTATCCTTAACAGAACCAAGATGCTATCCTCCAAAAAAAGGAAGCCAATCTGGTGGTCCCCTGCCATAAACAAATGCTACAACAGAAGAAAGAAACTGTTGCAAAAAAGAGTAAAATCCCCATGACTGGAAGAACTCCCTGGTCAGCCTCAGTAAGAAGTTGAGATCCCTCATAAAATCCTCCAAAGCTAGTTATGAAAACAAAATTGTCACTGATTTTAAAGACAGTCACAATGCATTCTACAGCTATGTCAAGAATCTCAATGGCAACACTCAGATCTGCTCTGTGTTACAGCACAATTGCACTAAATATACAGAACCAACTGATATTGCCAACATCCTGGCAGATAGGTACAGTGCTAACTTTACCCCCCCCCCTCACCCCCTAAAGGGCCTATCTCTGTACCAGAAAAATACTAAGTTCCTGTAATCACGGCTGCACAGGTAAAAAACACACTCTCCAAAGCCAAGAACACAGCATCCATGGGGTCTGACAACATCCCGGGCTGTATTCTACATGAACTACAGAATGAACTGGCACCTCACCTAAGCACCATGTTCAATCATAGCCTCACCTCAGGCTTTGTGCCCACTGAATGGCGCACAGTGATGGTTATCCCACTCCACAAAGGGGGAGCCACCACGGATACTGGGAACTGCCACCCCATTAGCCTAAAGAGCCTGGTCTGCAAGGCCATGGAACGTATCATCATGGAACTTATAAACAAAGACATTGGTAATCTCCAAACTCTGGACCCCACCCAGTTCGGGTTTGTAAAAGGCAGATCATATCTCCTAAACCTGATTGACTTCTTTAAAGCAGTCACCAAAGCCGTAGATAAGGGTAAGGTGGTTCACGCAGCCTATCTAGATCTCACCAAGGCTTTTGACACCATCCCCCACTCTGGAATTATAGATAAACTCACTAAACTAGGTATAAATCCCTAAGTTACAAGATGGGTTACCAACTGGCTTACTGACAGAACCCACACTGTGAAAGTAGCAGAGTCCAAATCCGACTTCAAACCAGTGACATGTGGAGTACCACAGGGTTCAGTCCTGGGTTCTCTCCTGTTTGATATCTACTTTTCTGAAGTACAGGCTAACATAGAAGGTCTTTGGCTAATGAAGTTCACAGGTGACTGCAAACTAGGAGCCATAATTGAAACTCCTAATGATGTGGGCATCCTACAAAAGGGCCTCACTGAGACAGATGCCTGGTGTCAAAGCCATGGCCTCAAGCTCAATGCCAGAAAGAGCACTGTCATCCCTTTGGTAGAAACTCTGTACCCATGAGCTACCACATAGGTGGTAGTCTACTTAACACCAAAAGTGTGATAAGAGACCTTGGGACACAGGTGGACAGTAGTCTCACCTTTGATAATCACATCACCACAGTATTCAGGAAATCCTTCTATGTGGCACACCTCATCACAAAAGTTTTCTCATCCAGGAAAAAAAGAGGTCATTGTTCCCCTCCACTCGTCACTCATTAGACCCATTATAGAGTACAATGCCCCTTTTGGTATGTACCTCACAAGACATCTACAACAACTGGAAAGGCCGCAGAAATACCTCACAAAGAGGATTACTGGCCTTAAACAGATGCCTTACGCAGATTGTCTCAAAAAACTCCAGCTTTACTCCATCGCATATCGCCTACTCAGAGGCAATCTCTGCCTAATATACCAGAGCTGTTGGACATGCTCCACTTAAAGAAATCTCAATCTCTCCAAGCTACATGCTCTAGGGAGCTAAACCTGAAAACCACAATAAACAGAACATGCTGGAAGGATAGATTCCTGTCCCAGAGACATCCCATACTCTGGAACAAACTACCTATCTATATCAAACAAAGCTCCTCATTAGCACTCTTCAAGAAAAATCTTGATGATTGGATGGGAAATAAGAAATTCACCCCAGGGATCACCTCTGTGGCTCTGCTCAGCAGGGGCACAGGAAAATAATTTTCTTGGGTGGCGAAAGCTAGGGTACCTTTTTGGCTAGGCTACTATAGGCCCTAGGGCCGATAGCCTAGTACCTACCTATGAACCTATGAACAAATATACTAGGTGAACTGTACATTAATACATAGAATGCAAATGTAGACAATAAACCCCTAGTGGGTGGAAATATCTGTGATGTGTACAAACCATATCAGAGTGCTGGGTTGGGTACCTGACCCATATACAGTTGCAGATGATATATTTGCAGTCTACAGCTATTACAGTTTAATACTTGCCTGCAGTACCATACCTCAGAGCAGAATTTCATATAGCTGGAATGCAATGGTTAACACAAGACAATCCTGATATATACAATCTCAAGAACCCCACTCAGCCTTCCTGAAGACATTGGAGGATATGAATGTATCAGAAATTACCATCATACTGGGAGACTTCAACTACCCAAACATAGATTGGGTACATTATTCTAGCCCTAATACCCTAGCCCAAAGGTTCCTGGAATTCATAAATTCAAATGCACTGGAACAACTAGTCACCTCTCCCACTAGGGGAGATAATATACTAGACCTGATCATCACAAACATGGGGACAAAATGCTCCACACCGGAAGTATACCCCTCACTAGTGAGATCTGACCACAAACTAATCACCCTGGATATACATATCCCACCTCCACCCCAGCACAAAAGACCACAGTGAAAAACTTCTCAAAAGCAGACTTCACTCTTCTTAAAACTGAGATGGTATCCTTTAAGCCCACTGTGCCAGTGGATACCACATCCCACAATGCCGAATCCTTCACTAATGCTTTCCATGGACATCTCCAAGAATGCATGGATCATGCAATCCCAAACAAATCCAAGTCCCTCTCCACCAAATGTAAGCATCCTGTCTGGTGGACCTCAGCCATAAACAAATTGTATAACAAAAGAAGGAAGCTACTGCACGTCAGAGCGAAATCCCATGAAGGGAAGACATCTCTGATCAACATTAGCAGAAAACTATGTTCTCTCATAAAAACATCCAAGGCAAACTTTGAGAGAAAAATCGCTAAGGATACTAAAGATAACCACAAAGCCTTCTTCGGCTATGTTAGAAACCTGGGTGGAAACCCTCAGATATGCTCAGAGTTGGTTCACAACAACAAAAATACACTGAACCCACAGATATTGCTAACATTCTGGCTGACAGGTTCAGTGCAAATTTCTCCCCTCCTTCACCCCCAAAAGAAGAAATACTTATCCCAGCTGAATGTAATCTCCCTGTCATCTCAGATGTCCAAGTGAGAACCGCCCTAAACAAAGCAAAAAACACAGCATCAATGGGACCTGGCGGTATCCCGGGGTGCGTGTTACGTGAACTCCAAGAGGAGCTAAACCCACACATAAAAATGCTATTTAACCTTAGCCTTACTTCGGGATATGTACCTGAACACTGGCGTACAGCAACAGTGGTCCCACCCCACAAGGGGGGGGGGTGCCTCTACAGACCCTGGAAACTACTGCCCCATAAGCTTAACTAGCCTGGTCTGCAAAGCTATGGAAAGAATCATTATGGAACTCATAAACAGAGACATAGGGGACCTACAGACACTTGACCCCACCTAGTTTGGCTTTGTAAAGGGCAGATCCTGCCTTTTAAACCTGGTTGACTCTTTCAAAACAGTCACTAGAGCCATTGATGAGGGCAAAGCAGTCCATACAGCATACCTGGACTTGGCTAAGGCCTTCGACACAATACCCCACTCAGGCATCATAGATAAGCTAAACAGCTTAAAAGTAAACCCTTATGTCACTAGATGGGTTGCAAACTGGCTAAAGGACAGAACCCATAAAGTTAAAATCGCTGGAGCAATGTCAGACTCAAAGTCAGTCACAAGTGGTGTCCCACAGGGATCTGTCCTGGGACCCCTCTTGTTCGGCATTTATTTCTCAGATGTTAAAGCAAACATGGGAGGGCTGTGGCTGACAAAGTTCGCAGATGACTGCAAACTAGGTGCCATAGTCGCTACACCAGCAGACACACACATCCTACAAAAAGGCCTCACTGAAACGGACAACTGGTGCCGTAGTCACGGCCTTAAACTAAATGCCAAAAAATGTATAGACATCCCTTTTGGAAAAAACAAAGTACCCACAAATTATCACATAGACAGCAACCCACTGAGTATGGAAAAAGTAATCAGAGACCTAGGGACCCAAGTAGACAGCGACCTCGCATTTGACACCCACGTTGCCAAAGTGGTTAGAAAAACATTCTACCTTGCACACCTCATCATGAAGGGATTCACATCCAGATCCAAGGATGTCATTGTACCCTATATTCCTCCCTCATCAGACCCATGATTGAGTACAATGCCCCATTTGGTATGTACCTCACCCGGCATTTGCAACAGCTGGAGAGACCACAAAAGTACCTCACCAAAAGGATCAAGGGTCTCCAACATATGTCTTATTCTGCCAGACTAAAGAAACTTCAGCTCTATTCAGTAGCATACCGCCTGCTCAGAGGTGATCTCTGCCTGACGTACAAGGCCATGTCCAATCAGGATCTGATGGACATGCTCCACCTCAAAAAAATCCAAATCCATCAGGACCATGAGAGCTAAAGACTTAAACCTCGGCACAAGTATGAATAGGACATGCTGGAGGGATAGATTCGTAACCCAGAGGCTTCCCATGCTTTGGAACAGGATCCCAGTTCGTATTAGGCAGAGCCCCTCACTGACTCTCTTCAAGAGAAATCTTGATGAGTGGATGGGAGATCGTAAGTTTACCCCAGGGGTCACATCTGTGTCACTGCTAGACAGGGGCACAGTAAACTAATTCTATTATATAAGGGGACCTTCATTGTGTCAGCTACTAGACAGAGGCACAGTATTCTAGATTTATTCTGTACATTTTTGTACCATTTCATGGGGTGGCAAAAGCCACATCACTATGGCTAGGCTTACAAATGCCCCAGGGCAGATAGCCTAGTACTATACTATGAAACTATGAAACTAATCTACCTTGTGTGTTCCTGGTATTGCTTCAGATCTTATTGCAGAACAAATATCATAATGCATATATTTTGTAGTACAGCTCTAAATCTACAGTTTGGCAGAACACTCTTTCTTAGCTAACCTTGAGTCACGTAGTGGTATTCTTTCTGTTTTTAGTTCAGAGCAGATGTGATACTTGATTTCTTGAACAGCATCCCAAAATACACACATATTGCACAACACAGCTTTATTAGGGGTGACTTCCTGCAGTTATTATTATATTTTCAAGTCTTTATTGCAGAACAGTTCATGTAATGCAGGTGTTGCAATACAGCTGTAATTCCACAATTAATGCAGTAGAAATTTTATTTCCCTAACATTATCAGGCTCAGTGTGATAAGAGACTATACTTGGCATTACTCATTCATTTCAGTCCAGGTCTATGACCACATTCATTGCAGTTTAATCAAAACTGTATATACTTAATTGCAGTTAATAATTTACTTTTTCTTGCTTCTATGACTATAGATTGCAAGATACATCTGTACTCACCACACTTATGGTGCTACCTTGCCAGGTGCCCTGCATGGGCCTCTAGGTTGTGAGCTGTCTCCTCTGCAGCTGTAGGGAGAGAAGCACACCATTATGCATAACTGTCTATAATACATTCAGATTATGTATTGGTAAAAGAATGCTAACAATACTTACAAACTTGTGGGGCATTCCCATCCTAAGCATCCTGGACCCAGGTGTCCAGAAGTCCCCTGTTCCATCACTTTAGGTCGTCATAATGATGACGGATCTGTTCACCTGTGTGAGAGAAACCTGTTGCACTGGTGAGATCGCATGCCTGCCTGTTCCAAGCCTCTGACTTGTATTTTAATCCCTGGTACTGGCCCTGCCGGACGTTATGGTATTTCACAAAGAGTCCAACCATGACCCTGGACTCCAGAATTCCCCACCGCTGTGCCTGGAAACATGTATGATCTCCAACATCTGCCATAGTTCCTGCCAAGTTCAACCTCCAACTGGTTCCACTGTATTCCCACATGTTGCACTTAAATAAGCCTGTTTTCCCACCCTTTACCTCCATTGGGCAATTTTTAAATATGTGGTGCATCGCTTAGCACTGCACAAACCAGCTGAGCTCAGCTGAGCAGTGCAGAAACTGGCAAATGCATAGCATTGCTTAGCAGTGTGCAAAATCTCTCAGCTGAGCTCAGCGGTGCTTAAACTGGCACTGCATAGCAGTCTGCAAACCAGCTAAGCGGAGCTGCTCAGTGCCAGGCAGGGCTAAAATATCTCTTATTTAAGCAGTGCTTGGCATGGGTTGAGACTGCTTAGCAGAGCTTAGCTGAGCTCAACAAAGTAGCATTTAAAAATAATTAGCATAATTTTTATTTGCACCATAAAAGCTTAATAACCCTTCTCTGTATTCAAACCCTGCGCCTACTACACATATGGCTGTCACTCTAGCCATGTAGTTATGTGGATGTGTACAATGCTGCTATGCTTTTAGATATACTTCTCAGCTATGTTTAAGCACTGTTGAGCACTGAGCCACAACATGCAAACCTGCTGAGCTATGCTTATACCTGACCCTTGCATTCATAATTAAAGTATCCGGTTTCTATTTTTACATGTATGGCACATGTCCATTGCTATGTGCCATGCCACGCAAATATAAAAAACTAAAAAAAGCAAAATTAAAACTTTATTACATATGTATACATTGATATCTGGCACTTTGACAGTGCAGGGGGTGTGTTACTCATCCCCGGACATAGTAACACACTCCCTACACTGATTCAATAACCATGTTACATGGCTCTCCCTCAGTAATGAGCCTTCATTAATATTCATTGTGCACTACCGAGGGGGTACCACATACACAGACACAGTACCTTCCGTGTAGGCTTTACACTATGCTACACAGATTTTATTAAATCCCCAGGATTTGTCTGCTGATTGCAGACAAAAAAAGGAATATCCATTCACTCAAAAAATAAATAAATATAAAAATAAAATACACATTCTGAAGAATGGGAAAGAGAGGATTTGGAACCTATGCCAAAGCAGTATTGCCAACACTGTACCACCAAGACCAGATTGCATGGTATGGAATTAATGGGATTCAGAGACATGCATAATATTCTGACCCAAGTACAGCCCTACTGCTCAGTTCTAGCCTCTACACAGCACTAAAAATGTTCTCAAAATCCTAATCTCTATACCCAATATTAATGAAATGATATACATTGCTGTGCCAAAAGCTCTGTGCATTCAGTGCAGTGCTGAAAATGAAAGTACTGCACTACCAAAATTGCGCATGTGGAACTTTCTTTTTTGGAGGAATTTTATCCCTAAAAAAAACAATAGACCAGCCATGTGGCACGATGGAGGTCAAGCAAAAAAAAATTCTTATTAATGTCCAAAGCCCAGTTTTTTTACGCCTTTACACTAAAAAATATTTTATAACAGTTTTTACAGTAGGGTAGGTAATGAATAGGGTATCACTCTAAAGTTTTTAAAGTTGTTTTAATGTTGTTTATAATTTGAAGATGTATGTTTTCTAAGTGCATTTTTTAACTTTTAATGTGTTTTTAAGTATCTTCTACTTATGGGTTTTTGTTAATTGAATGATTGATTTCATTTAATCTACTTAGTTGTATTTAAGAAAGGTATATAAACAAAGTGGGGGAGTGTAATGTTTATTGTCTGAAGAAGTCCTGCATTTGCAGATGAAAACACAATGATACTGTTAAGCATTTATCTCAATAAACTGTGTTTTACTGACAACCCGGGTTTTGGACATTAATAAGAATTTTCTTCACTTCACCTCCATGGTGCTGTGTGGTTGGTTTATTGGTCTTATTTTTTCAGCACCTTTTCCTCCTTTGGTTTTTGAGGAATTTTATCCCTCCTGCATCATCCTATGGCTCCCTACTCAATGAACACATTCCCAACTGGGTCTTCAAGCCAACTCCTTCACCCCTGGACTGACAGGTCTGGGGCCAACATGGAACTTGAGGGTATCCTGGAGGTCTTGCCATTCACATCCATTTGGAGCTTCTGTCTTTATGACCTACTCCTGATGCTCCCTCCTGGTCCCTTTTGGCACTTCTGTGGAGGAGGCATGCAATGGGGAACTGCCCACTTCAACAGCAGCTCAGGCTTATCCTCTCCATATTCCATCCTTTGGTCTGGTCCACTGCTCCTAGTGTAGTAACCATAGACTCCACTAGGGATCATCACAGGAGATGGACATGGAATTGACCATCCACAATAGATGATAATGCCCATCCCTCCCTGCCACTTTGCCAGACACATGAGCCACTAATCAAACCCAGATTGCCTGGGCTGTATTCTGGACTTTATCCCTGTATACCACCAGAGATGGCTATGTATGTGGAACTTTGCTGCCATGCATTGGCATGGTTATTGCCCCATACCATCAGGTCAATTGGGCTGACAGGCAGTTTCTGAATCACTCTGGTCACTGATTACCATATTTTAGCCACAATTTCCAAAGCATGCCCACATGACACTTACATGTGTACTCCATAGAGGTGATGATACTATTTCTTATGTGGTGAATCTTTCTTGGTCACATGCTCTTGGCAGACTGTGAAACATGAAATGTGTTGATGTTCATCTCTGAATTCCAGCCTACATGTTAGACAATATTTTTGCAGCTGCAGTTCACCATCTAAATCATTCTTAATCCTTTATGAGAAGTTCACACACTCAGTTCACCAACATATAATGCAGTATTCTTCATCTCATTGCAAGCTGATAACATCAGTTGTCAGGTTCTTAACCTAACTGGCAGAGTTATTTGAATATTGTGATGGCCCAATGGGAAACAGATTTCATATTTAATGACATGAAAATATGGAAGAAGTACATTTTGTTCTATAAGAGATTTGTGGATGCCATATTTTTGCTATGGAAGGGTGATTAAACCCAGCTTTTGACTTTTGTTGCATATCTTAAGAACATGACATCCTTTTTTGGATTTTGATGTTCACAGCTCAAGTAAGAGGATAGACTTCCTTGATGTTACATTGAGTAAAGGAAAGTATGGTACTATGAATACCTTGATATATCGGGAAAAATGCCGAAAGAATCATCTCCTGCACCGAGATAGTGGGATCCCTATTAGAAGACCGAAGACACATTCTTTCAGATGCATCTTGGTCGAACTTAAAAGACTGAAATGGCAAAATATCGAAGCGGCTTTTAAGCAAATTCTTTCCCTGAGAAAGAATTCACTTGGCCGCTTTGTTACTTTGCCGTTTTTGGCACTGTAGTGCGGTCTCATACTTGGTATATTTAAGTAGGGGGTGGGGAGCCAAAGCCCCCCACTTAATGAAGTGTTTAAAGTGTTTTATTTGTTGGAACAGCAATTTTTTTTCCCCTAGGAAAAAAATCGCTGTTCTGACAGTTCGATATTGCAAGCTTTCGCTTACACAGGGTTGATTAATCACTGTTCACTTTTTTAAGCGTTCGGTGATCTAATATTGACCCGAGATAGTGTGTATCCTGGGCATGTATTTCCTCAAGTCATCAAAGGACAATTCCTAAGAAGGTCCATTATGCATCAATGAACAGGATTATGAAAAAGAAACTGATGAAGATAATAAAATTGAATGAAATAAATGAAGGAGTTTCATAGGTAAAAGAAATGAGAGAGACTAGAGGAAAGCCATATTTTCATGGGGATAAACAAAATACAGATGTGTCTAAAAGGAATGAGCAAACTGGAAGAAGATGTAGAATTACATATAGTCAAGACATACAACAGATGTGCAATATAATTAAGGATAAATGAAAAATTCTGACAGCAGATGAAGGAATTAGAAAAATGGCAGGAGATGCCCCAAAGTTTTGTTTCAAGAATAGAAAAAATCTGAAGCAGCTATTCTACCAAGAAAGAAATACCAGGAAAATGTACATAACTGAGAGAAAATGCTTGTTTAAATGTAGGAAATGTAAAACCTGTGATTATATAAACACAAGTAACAAATTTCAGCATCCTTTTAGTAAGAGGGAATATAAATTGTATAGTTATGCAGACTGCAACACACAAAATGCGATTTAAGTTGCAACTTGCAAAGTTTGCTCAAGTTTTTATATTGGAAAGATTAACTGTTCTTTTAAAGTGAGAATTCTGAGTGATATAAGGCTAAAAAATAAGAATAACGCCTTATTTCAACATATAATGATTTTTTCCGGACACTGTTTTCAGTTTATGGCATTGGAGATTTTATATGAAAGTCCAAGATTGGGAGATTTACGTAATCTAACTGAAACTGATGAGATAAAATGGATCGCAGACTTGCAATTAGACAGAACACCTGGATTAAATTAAGACCAGTCTTGTAAGGGCACCAATTGAAGAAGAGAGTTTGATTGGTTACACCCATGTTTAAATGGATGGAGTCAAGAATGTGCTTTAAGATCTGAAGAAGGCAATTTGCCCAAAGCTCCTATCTTTTAGTATTAAAAAATCTTAGAGTTTAGACTTCTACTGAGTTTAATTCCAGTTTTATTCCATTTTATTTTTACTCTTAGTAAAGTATTTTTTTGAAGTGGAAGATCAGCTTTGTTTTATCTTTGGCACATTGCAGTATTGTTGTTCTACAAAAATCACATGGCCATAAACATTGCCCAAAAATATCTGTTTGACCACTGCTACGTTATAATTTCAAACTAGAAAAGCATTAAATATGGACATGTAAACTAATATTTTCAACACTGAAATCAAATGTAAATGCTGTATACAAAGCAAAGGACAGTAAGGCATATAACAGTTAATAGTTATTTAAAAAAATTATATATATATATATATATATATATATATATATATATATATATATATATATATATATATATATATATATATATATTTGTCTATCTTGAGATAACTATGTGTAATTTTTCAGTCTGCCAGCATCATTAAAAAATAATAATAATAATAAATACCTACCTCATTGTTCCTGTCTTGTAAAATTTAATTCCAGAATTCAGCTAAATACCCTTCCCATCCCAACTCCCTGAACAGCCAAGCATTATATTAATGCAGAACGACCGTTATACACTTGTAAGTTTATAAAAAGCATCATGTTGACACTAGCCTTCACTTCACTTCTTCACTTTAGTCAGTATGATGGCTTTGAACCTACCATTTGAACATTGTGAGGTCACGGAAACATTACAACATAACTCTGACGTGACTGTGTCTTGAATGGTGAAGTCAAGTGAAGCAAAGCACCTCCCAGTCCACATCACACTGCAAGGCGGGAGCATTTTCTAGAATAAGGTGCAGTTTTTAGTAATTTATTGTTAGAGCAATGAAAGTACATATTTTGTTGCTTTAAAATATAAATTAATAAGTCAGAAAGTGTGCCCTTCTAAGAACAGCACCCTAAGCAGTTGCCTAGATGGCCTGTATATAAGGCTCTCCCATACTTTGAGAGCTTTAATTTAAATAAAGTACACCCATTTATATAGAAATATATCTATCTATATAAAATATATTCATATATATATATATATATATATATATATATATATATATATATATGTATATAGACAAAGAAACACACACACACACACACACACACACACACACACACACACACACACACACACACACACACACACACACACACATAGCAGCATAAAACAGCACATAATAGACAACAATTTTCTGTGATCAAAGCAACTCAATAGTGAATGCAGGAAAGTGCCATATCAGTGCCAAGTCAAGACTACGTACTTCTTTATTTCACAAACAAGTACAATGATTTTGCAAACTTCCCATAGAAAACAAACAATTCTATAAATGTATACATCAAGCATATCATTTTACATCCAAGATGAAGAGAGGAAAGTATTTTGGGCACCTTCATGTGTCACTGGGGCAAAGCCAACACAATTTGAAATTTCCAGTTCTACTCATGCAGCAATGTATTTCCTGTTTACTCAGATTAGTGGTTTATATCCTTTACTACAGCTTCATATATAACTCTTTTAACAACAGGACTAGTTTGCAATAGTTAAACAATTTCATTAACAGTTGTCTCAGTGCTAAGCTATGCACAGAGTAAAAATGCAGTGCAAAATAAGACTAGTGCACTTTTTTAACAATAGCAATAAGCACTCATTTTATTTACTCCCCAATCATATTTTCAACAAGACAAGTACAAAGAAAGCAGTGTATTTTAACATAAATCTAAAATACAAAACACACGGGCACTCTAAGGGTAAGATTGCTGCTGTCCTTGAAGGCCATTGTGAGGTAAAGAGAAAAAGGACAGAATAAGAGCTTTTTCATGCCACAGGAAAATGGTTGACTTCCACTGTCTGTGAAAATACAGAGACTATGACAGACCACAGCTATTTCAGCAGACCTTGTAGAATCTCGATGTGCAGGTACCCACATGCATACACTTAATTTATTTTTCTGTGCCATGACAGATAATATGTATTCTGTACTTAAGCTTTGCTTCAGGTGCTTCTATCCATATATACATGCTGACATGCTACAGAGGATTTCTTTGCTTCTGTCAAGCTGCTAAAATATGTTGCTTTGAGAACATTACCTGTAAAAAAACAAAAATTGTAAAATTGTATATATATATATATATATATATATATATATATATATATATATATACACACACACACACACACACACACACACACACACACACACACACACACACATATATACACACACATACACACACACACACACACACACACACACACACACACACACACACACATCTCTCTCTCTCTCTCTCTCTCTCTATATATATATATATATATATATATATATATATATATATTTGCATCTATTTCATATGATTAAATGTCTATATAATCAAATTTCACAAGACTGAGCCAAAGTGCTTGAATCCCAGAAGACTGAACTAGCCAAAAAAAACATCAAACACCTGTTTTTGCATTGGGGAAAGCCTCCCTGCTCCCTACCACATCCCCTGCTATTTGTATAATCTAACTACAAGACTGCACTACAGTGGTGAAAGTACCAGTACTCCAATCCCCATTGTGTCTTCATCCTACATAGTCCACGTCCCTGCAAAAAGAAACATTGTTGGGTTTCTTTCTGCTGATTCAGTCTGAGATTTGAGCATTCCAGCTCAATCTTGTGAAATTCAATTATGTGGGCATTCAACCATATATAAGGGACCCATACATATAAATATATATATATATATATATATATATATATATATATATATATATATATATATATATGGGTCTACCTGATTTAACCGAAAGCTTCAAGCACCAATAATGAGAACACTGACATTGGAGGATCGACAATGGAGAAGACCGAAAGTTGAAAATCCCAAGGCTGAGAACACTGACATGTTAAGGTAAGTGTGCGGTAGGGACGGATGTTAGGGTCAGGGTGTGGGTAAGATAAGTGTGTGATAGTGACGGACATTAGGGTAGGGTGCGGGTAAGGTAAGTGTGCGATAGTGACAGACTTTATGTTTAGGGTCGGGTTAAGTGAGTTAGGGTTAGGGTGCGAATAAGGTAAGTGTGCGATAGTGACGGACTTTAGGGTTAGGGGAGGATTAAGTGAGTTAGGGTTAGGGTGCAGGTAAGGTAAGTTTGCGGTAGTAACAGATTTAAGGGTTAGGGGATGATTAAGTGAGTTAGGGTTAGGGTGCCGGTAAGGTAAGTGTGCGATAGTGACGGACCTTAAGGTTAGGGTTTGGGTTAAGGTTAGTGCATAGATAGCTGTGTATATAAGATTTATTGTAGGTTTGTAAGGTGTTTGGTGTGCTTGTGTTGTGTGTGTGTATGTGTGTGTGTGTGTGTGTGTGTTTTTCGGAAAAGGTATTTGTTTTGTTGATTGTCAGGATTGTGGTTTGTCGGGCATGTGAAGTTTCGTGTTTTTGAACTTTCGGTTTTGTGGTGTTGGTTATTTCATTATCAGTGTTTTGGCATGTCGGCGTTATCAGGTAGACCCATATATATATATATATATATATATATATATATATATATATATATATATATATATATAGAGAGAGAGAGAGACAGAAACAGACACACACACGAGCACATGCGCACACACGCATGCACACGCATGCACACACGCACACATCCGCACACACACACACACACACACACACACACACACACACACACACACACACACACACACACACACACACACACACACACACACACACACACACACACACACACACACACACACACACACACACACACACACACACACACAGGCGCACACACACACACACATGCATTAGCTGCAGGAACATCACCAAATGATTCATTTTATTTAGACTTAAAAAAAGAGAAATGTAAAACCTTGTTAGAGCACTGACTGCATACTTTATGAAAAAAAAAGCTGCACTTGCAGGTTGCCAATTTTGGAAAGCCTTCACTAGCAATAATTGTGTATAGCTTTGCTGTTACAGCTTCTCACTGTTCTCTCAAGTTTAATTAAAAGCAACACCAAAATCTAGTGTATAGTGACAGTTTTATTTGACTTGTGGGCAGTGTATGGCATATATTAATAATTAAATAAAAAGTATTTTATAATTCAAAGAAAAAAAGATGAGTTGCTCCTTCATGTCTGAATGCAGAATATTATAGTCTTGTATTTTACACAAGTTCACTTGGACTCTGTGAGGTTGCTGATATGAAAAATATACATAAAAGACAGGTTTAGAAAAAGCAATAACAGATCACATAAAACATAGGGAGCTGAGACAGAAGCCCAAGTCACTACTCCAAGATAACAGACTATACATTCTATGTCATCTGGGACTTCAAATTATTTCAGTAGTAATGCTTTTAATGCATGGAGCAATGCAATGTAAGCTTGCTCTGAAAATGGAGAAAACACAGGCTTGTTAAGCACCAACCTGACACCAGTACTAAGTACCAGCCTGACACCAGTACTACTCTTGTGCAAATATATTAATAGCAGTCTGTAGTCACCACTGAACAATGGTGAGAAATAAAATAAAACTTTAAAACATTTAAACATTTTAATTCAGCCTTTTGTTTTGTTTGAGTAAAGTGTTGTAGAACTGGTTTTAAAGCTTTTTAGCCTCCCACCACTGTTCTGTGGTGGACATTCTGTGTGCGGCAGAGGTAATCAGTGATAGCTTTTGAAAGTGCAATGCACTTAGCGCTCTTACACTTTTTCTCTAACCTTTGTAGTATGTGGAAGCTTCATAAAGAATTATGATTGGGTCTTTCTGATCATAACCAGTGTGTTTTCAACATGAATAATGGGAAAATTCATAACTCAAGTGAATTTCTTGACACCCATGTTTCAAACACAAAACAAAGTGGTTAGGACTGGAGAACTGATAATAACACTGTTTGTTATGTTATGTTGATTTTGCTGACTGGAGATGCATGGAAGTACAATTATCTTGGCATATGTGGATCTAATGTAGTTACTCCTAATGACTGATATCAGACCTTGATTCACTTCACGTGGTTTCAACACAGTTAACTGGTGTCAGGTCTTATAAATAGTTCATTTAGCACTAATGTCTTTCATTGCACACACTTAGTTGTACAACTGAAAAGCAGCAAAAGTAATATATTTAGCAATATGCTATCATAGACTGCATACGTACATGCATGCATAGATACATGCAGATATTTTAGGCATGAGCAATAATGCCTTCCAGCCTGCTAATATCCCAAAACAGTCTAAAATACTAATATCTGGGGCACAACACTCAACATACCTCACAGACAGTTACAGCATCACATCAGATTGTCTATGAACTGTGGAACTGCTAGATTTGACATACAACATTTTTAGACAGGCCTAGAACACTGTTGGTGTCCTCCACACCAACAGTGTTATACCCTGTCTAAAGAAGTTATCTTCTTTTCTAGGCACTTAGAACAGTGCCGAATGGGATAGTGATCTGGCAATGCCTCCAGGATCCTTTCCATACTGCTGATGAGGTCACTGAGGCCTTTCTCCATAGTCTCCAACAACAGAGCTATCACTTTCACTGGCACTACTCCTGGTGGGTACCTTGGCTTATGACTCCTAAGAGAAACCCACACAACTCCACTGAGCAAGGTTACAACACTGCACATGCACAGACTAGAAATATCATTGCTGGCTGCAAAGTGTACTGGTGTTTCCTGAATGGCAAACTCTGCTTGTCGTACATAAGAGCTTAGAGTGATGAGCAGGCATTCATGAATCTAGGCCAAAAGGATGATACAAAGGACATTTAAATAATGTAGTCAGAATTATAATATGCTAAGAAGAATATTACATATAATTCTAGCTACATCCTTTGAATTTTTTTCAGGATCACTTTTTGGTTTAAAATTGAAATTCTCTCTCTGTACATTCAGAAGTTCAGAGATCAAAAAATCTTTGAAAGTTGAATGGACCTCTTTTAGCAGACCACCAGGTCCAGGTATTTATCCCTTGAAAAAGTAATTATTGTTCTTTCAATCTCTTGTAAAAGAAAAGGGTAGAAGCAAATATTTGTATCATTCTTAGGGACCTCACTAATTGAAAGTAGTTTTGCTTGATCTTCTCTTTTTTATCTCTTCTGCCTGCCAGCTATCAGCTGTCCTTGGAATCTATTGACTCATTCATTCCTCACAGATCAAGAGTCATCCCTGCCTAGTCATTCTCCCTGAAGTGAGAGTTAATCATGAAAGCCAGTTTAAGTAACAATCAGAGCTTTTCTACTTTTGTCTCTAACTTATTCAGTGGTGTCTGATGTAAGCACCTGGTTGGTCACTGAGCTCACCTCCTATACTATCTCCAGTAGGTGCATGCTCCAGTCCAAGTCCATGTCCGCTCAGTTGATGGCCATTGTGATATGCAAGCATTAACTTGCATGGAAGCACCTGGTGCAAACTATTCATTCCCATCCTTTCCTGTCCAGCACAAAGGCCACTAATCAGACTTGGATCACCTATATTACAGTCAAGGCTTCATTCCGCTTTCTGTACCACAGGTGATTTTCCTCTCTTTTCTGATTATGAATACTAGGAAGCTAGTCCTTTACATATTTTTCTTGTTGTTGCCAGGCCATGTAATCTGTCATTTCATCCATCCATCCATCCATCCATCCATCCATCCATCCATCCATCCATCCATCCATCCACCCATCCACAACTCCTTTCCCATTTTTGCACATGTGGTTAGGGTGTCACTTTAACAGTGACAACCATCTAAAGCCACGGTTCACACCACCGGGTGGCTAGACCTGCTGTGGCTGTTCTTTCATACCACACACACTCACATGCAGACTCACACCTATGACCAAGTAATTATCATAATTTCTGGTTCTCTCTTTTTTTCTTATCTGTCTAGCAAGTGGCTTCTTATTCTTACCCACCACAACATGCACTTTACTCTTTACTATTTATTCTTTGATTTTCTGATTGCAGAGATTTTGTTTTTGATCAGCAAATAATTCCATTGTTTAATATATTTCTTATATGCCACTTTTAATACAATAACAATGACCTGTAAGTTTCTATCAATATCAGTGTCAGAGCTCAGCACATAGTCTACCTGCATTTCTGGCTGGAAGATCAGAGGACTTCAGACTCTATTCCACAACTGGTTGAGATATTAACTGGGGTTCCATTTGCATGAACTGGTGGTAAACCAAGTCAATATAAAAGAAGTCATGACATTTTTCAAAGAAGAAGTATGGCACATTACATCTAAGGCCTCATTAATCTGGTTATTGCAAAATCTCTTAACCCTATACCTTTATCAGGTCACCTTTGCCAAAGACAGCTACTGATTTCTTAACCTCATTAATTTCTTTAGAAAGTCACCAGAGTAGAGGGTCATGGTTATACGACATGTGCAGCATATCTGGACTTGGACAAGTCTGCTGATAGTATTCTCAATTCATGTATTATTGATAGACTTGTAAATATGGATATCAGTATATATGTTGTGCAGTGAACAGCTAACTGGTAATCTGATAGAATCCATGTGATTAGAGTCAAAGGTGCTATTTATAAAAGGAAAAGGTTGCTCATGGTGCATTGCTGGGTTCAGTACTGGGCCATCTCCAATCTGGCCTCTCATTCTCAGACCATCAAGCCAACACTCCTGGCCTATAGCTATCTAAGTTTGAAGCCAACATTCATTCCTCCACTGACTCACAATTCCAACAGCATGGGTTAGATTATGTTAACAACTGGTTGAAGGACAATGGTGTCAAATTAAGCACGACAAAATGTAGTATAGTTTAATTTGGTAAACAAAACATTTCCATGTTATACCATTAGATGACACACCCCTCAAATTAGACACTGTCATAAGGGATTGATTCTGTAACTCTTGCTGGTAATGCCTTAACATTTGACCATGTATTCTGTAAAGCTAAAAGCAGCACTTCTATGGGCCAAGAAGATTTACATGGATGCCTAATTAATACCAGCAGACATGCCTACACTGAGCACATTTTGCACTTCTTTAACTTAAACCTGACCACAGACTATGGTCCTGCTGTTTGGAAAGATCACACATCTTAAATGGGTCTGGCTAAGGCTTTTAACATTGCATGTCATGCTTGTATTGTAAACAAATTAAAACAGCAAAATGTAGACCTTTACATAGTAAGGTGGAATGCAAATGGACTGAATGTTAGAACCCATACAGTTAAGGCATCCAATACCACTTCAATCTGTGGAGTACCAAAAGGCTCAGAATTGAGACCTCTCACAATATATATATATATATATATATATATATATATATATATATATATATATATATATATCTATCTAGATATATATATCTATATATATATATATATATATATATATATATATCTATACATATATCTATATGTATGTATATACCGGTCTACTTTGACCCATCAAAATTACAGTTAATCGAATCTCACTTACCCATTCCAGTTGTTCAAAACTGCAGTAATCTGAAAGCATGGACTACAGAAATCCTTTCTCTTGGAAAGGAACCACTTGACCACCATGAGTAAAAACATAAATGGACCAAAACTAAACCCACCAAAGTGGGGGGCTTTGCCTCCCACACCCCCCTACTTAAATATTCCAACTCCGAGATTGAACTACATTGAAGAAAGGGCAAAGTTCACCATGGTGGCCAAATGGTTCCTTTCTAAGGGAAAGGATTTCGGTAGCCCATGCTTTCGGACTACTGCAGTTTCAAACAACTGGGAACAGGTAATTGAAATTCGATTAACTATGATTTTGATGGATCGAAATAGACCCGTAGATCTATATATATATATATATATATATATATATATATATATATATATATATATATATATATATATATATATCTGCCCTCTGAGCTGTGGCTAGCCAAAATCACTGATGACTGCAAGATGAGTAACATTTCTGTTCACCTTCAGATAAATAAGAGTTTCAGGAAGATTCTAGTCTTTACAATCCAATTGCATGCAGTGAAAGGGCTCAAACTAATGCAAAAACATATATTATTCTCACCTTCGAGAAATGCCTCACATCTACATCTTACAACATAGCTAGTACTCCATACTGACCCCATAGTCAAGGGTCTCAGCTTAGTGGTTGACAGTTCACTTAGCTTTGATCACCACGTTCCAATAATGGTTAGAAAATCCTTCTATGTAGAACAACCAATTTCCAGAGGAATCTCATCTGGGTTAAAGGATGTTATTGCTCTTTGGTACTCTGTCCTAATTAGACAGATTATTGTGTGCAATGCCCCCTTTAGCATGTACCTGGCCAGGCATATCATACAGCTAGAAAGGTTCCAAAGGTTTCAAAGGTTCTAGATTAAAAATAATACCAGTCTAAAAACTTTTAAGATACCAGGACATCTAGAAGCCATGTCTCTATACTCTGCCTCTTATGGATTCCATCATGAAGATCTATGCAAAATATAACATGTCACCAAAGATGCTACCCTAATGGAGCTTTTATACCTTCACATGATGAATGGCTACACAAACACACAAGCCAAGGATTTGGACCACCAACAACATATAAATGAAACGTGCTGGAGGAATGAACTTGTTGCACAGTGGTTGACCCATCCCTAGAAACAGTTGCCCATGCATGTTATGGGAGTGGCATCCTTTCCCCCTTCATAAACCTTGATGATTTGATAGGTGGTTCTAAGTTTATCAATGGCCTGACATGTTTTACCCTTCTGGAAGTGGCAGGATACATCCAGAGGGTGGTATTTGGCTGGCACACATGGTCTTTAGACATACTTGCCTTGCATTTCCCATGATTCTGTGATCCTATTATCATAATAGTTCAGAAATCCTTCTTTCTTTCTATTTGCTCAACTAATTATTTATTTATATTATTTTATGTCTTGCATTTGTTTATTGGGAAAGTCTTACTGGGTAGGAAACCACTTTATTGTGGAAGTACAAGGAGAAAAGGTCCAGAAAACAATCATAGAATAAAACATAAGAGTACATTACATTTAGTATAAAAGACATTGACAGTACTTAAGATATTCAGAAAAATAGTACAATGCAGTAATTAGGATAAAGACTATATAATTCAGTGCATGACACGTGATCCATTGTATTCTGCTCTAATTTGAGGTGGATTATCTTAGCTTGGGGTAACACAAGAATGCAGCCAATTATGTTTAAGATGTTCCTTCATTTTAAATTTAAATGAGATTAAGATGTTCATTCAGTTTGAATTTAAAATAATTCCCAAATACATCTTCCATAGATCTGAAGAAGCCTTAATTCTCCTTTACTTATCTCTCATCAGACTTGTTATTAAATGTAATGCCCCTTTTGGCATGTATTTGTCTAAATGTGGCACTCAGACTGAGAGACCTCAGAGATTCCTAACTAAAAATACCATTGGCCTCAAGACCCTCAGTTAACCACCCAGACTGATAACCTTCTACCTGTACTCAGTACCTTATAAGATCTTCTTTGGTGATCTGTGGCTAGCCATTCAAACCATGAAACACCTGACCTTTCATGACCTCCTATTCCTTTACAGAACAGATAATTCTTCAAATACCCTGTTAAAGGACTTTAACCACTATGAACAGGAAAAATAATGTACGTTATCATGATAGATTCACAGCCCTCTATAACTCACCACTCTGGAACAAACTTCTACTACAAGGCAAGCAAAACAGCACAGCTGCCACCTTCAAGATGAACACAGGTAATCTGAAGAGCAGGCTATGCATGTAATTGTGTGGATAACTGAAGAGCAGGCTATGCATGTAATGGTGTGGATAACTGAAGAGCAGGCTATGCATGTAATGGTGTGGGTAACTGAAGAGCAGGCTATGCATGTAATGGTGTGGGTAACTGAAGAGCAGGCTATGCATGTAATAGTGTGGATAACTGAAGAGGAGGCTATGCATGTAATGGTGTGGATAACTGAAGAGCAGGCTATGCATGTAATGGTGTGGATAACTGAAGAGCAGGCTATGCATGTAATGGTGTGGGTAACTGAAGAGCAGGCTATGCATGTAATGGTGTGGGTAACTGAAGAGCAGGCTATGCATGTAATAGTGTGGATAACTGAAGAGCAGGCTATGCATGTAATGGCGTGGGTAACTGAAGAGCAGGCTATGCATGTAATGGTGTGGATAACTGAAGAGCAGGCTATGCATGTAATGGCGTGGGTAACTGAAGAGCAGGCTATGCATGTAATGGCGTGGGTAACTGAAGAGCAGGCTATGCATGTAATAGTGTGGATAACTGAAGAGCAGGCTATGCATGTAATGGTGTGGATAACTGAAGAGCAGGCTATGCATGTAATGGTGTGGGTAACTGAAGAGCAGGCTATGCATGTAATAGTGTGGGTAACTGAAGAGCAGGCTATGCATGTAATAGTGTGGGTAACTGAAGAGCAGGCTATGCATGTAATGGTGTGGATAACTGAAGAGCAGGCTATGCATGTAATGGTGTGGATAACTGAAGAGCAGGCTATGCATGTAATAGTGTGGGTAACTGAAGAGCAAGCTATGCATGTAAAGGTGTGGATAACTGAAGAGCAGGCTATGCATGTAATGGTGTGGATAACTGAAGAGCAGGCTATGCATGTAATGGTGTGGATAACTGAAGAGCAGGCTGTGCATGTAAAGGTGTGGATAACTGAAGAGCAGGCTATGCATGTAATGGTGTGGATAACTGAAGAGCAGGCTGTGCATGTAAAGGTGTGGATAACTGAAGAGCAGGCTGTTGATGCTGATTGCCTCATACTTGGAAATGAATCTATGAACCTAATCTATCCTGTCTGGTTCTGACTCATGTCATTACAGAGTGGCCTATGATTCAAGGGGGATTGAAACATTCCTACCTGACAATAATGACTTCAGATGAACTGAAATACAAGTGGATAGAGTACAGTGTTAGGCTACTGCAATGACAAAACTGGGGAAACTGCTGCTAAAAGCACTGAGAAGGAATGAGGTTCACAAACTTTATCACTAGACATAAAAAATACACAGTAGGCCTAAAGCATTGCTTATCTGCTCTGAACAGGGTCTGGAGTAAATTTCTTACCAGACTAATCCTGCCTCAAGGCTGACATATTCTCTAAGCGCCCAGATGAAGGGCCAAAGTGCCTCAAGGGGTCTTTATATCCTGTCTACATCCACTGGCAGGGAAACAGCATGAACTAAATGGATCAGCTGTCCTGCTGCTGCTATATAACTGTTTGTGGGCAGAGGGAACCAGAGTGTCAGGGAACTATAGTGCCTCATTAGAGGCACTTAGGTGGGAGTCAAGGCTTACTTGCTTTCCAGTTCCTGTGACTGTATGTACCACAGTTTATTCTTGCTATAGTTGCTCCTTATTGCTACAAAATCATACCTCTTTGTTTAAGTAGGAAGCTAGTATTCCTACTATAGATGAGAGTCCAGCAGACAGGGCCTCTTGAAACTCAGTGTTTTCTTTATGCTCAGATCTAAATCTCATCATTAAGTATGAAGCTTTTAATTCTCCTGGACACAAGACTGAAGTGAGTGGGAAATCCTGAAGCTTGGACCTCTCTTTATGGTTGATTGTAAAGGTCACTATTTGGGGTGAAGTCGGTATTCCTCATGGGACTTAGACTAATTGAACAGGAACTCATTACTATGGGTATTTTCCTTGCTTTTCTCCAAAATGTCAGGTTACTTGGAAAGCTTGTGTTATGTTGAGAAATTATAGCTGACATTATTTTTTACTGTTAACTTTAGAAATTAGAGACAATAAAAGAGATAGAAATATTGTGAACTTTCTTGCATTTCTTTGTATTTTAGATAATTTAGATACTTATTATGATGGTAGTTAATAGTCCTTTATGAGGTCCAATGAAAAAGTTAAATATGCTCTTCAGACAGATATGAGATCAATGAATCAGTCCTAAAACATGGTGAATGTTAATGATATAAATTACAAATGGTTCTGAGTTATGAATATAACTTCCCAGTATTGTCTAGGAATTAAACAATAAAATAGGAATTAAACAATAAAATAGCACATATTCACAGACGAATATAACTCTAAAGGAAGTTACACTTTATATTGTATTCCTAAATGATAACATTTCATTTAGTAGTGTTTCTAATCTCTACATTATGTAGTTCTGTCTGTCTCAGTTATTGGGTAGATGTTTATATCCCCTGCTAAGTTTTAAATGTACATTCAAAATTATGGAACAAAATGTAAAGCAATTAATGAATTCTCCTGGACACTAGCTAGACTTCAGTTTGAATATATAAATAATTTTTTTTTTCATTAAAATTACCATGAGACATACTCTCCTGTGTTGGGATTGCACTTATTGTTCATGAAAATTATGTTCTGAAACATTAGGATCAGGCATCTGAAGGTCCATCCATTTCTTACTCTTCCACAAAAATAGAGAGCTTCCTTATAAGCACATTATTAGATACCTGCAGGTGAAAAAATGCATGATCACTTTTCCATTTGAAGCCATTCTAGTCATTCTAAACTTCCTTTAATATCCATCAAATAAAACACATTATGCAGTCCACAGTGAGGCAGATCCCACTTTATCTTGTATGTATAAAGTCCAAAATGGACTTTTGCCATTTCTGTAAACTCTTTTTTTGCAAATGGATTCTCAGTGAACAGAGGTAATATATATATATCTTTGGTATCAAAGTGATTTATAATAAAGATTATGTGAACTATTTCTAAATCATGACAAACTAGCTAAATGCTTTAAGACATAACAGATGTTTTGCTTGTACCATCAATACCAACAAGAAATGCCATGGTAGCATAGCTTGCAGGGCCTTTAGCATTTTTTCAAGATGTTAATTTACTAAATCTCCATTGTAAACTCACGAAAGTAAGCCTTACACCACAATTATTTTCTTATGTTTCTAGGACAATAATGACTGGCTAGAATATTAAACAGAGCTGAATTAGACTACATGTTCAGCTTAGACGTAAATATTTTGTCTCCCACAATCCAGTTTTGCAGTGTGTGGAACTTTTGCCTGAATTTGCATTCCCACTCATTTCTCTTCAACTGTGATCTGAAGCCCCCTGTAAGTACCCCATCCAAGAGATCCCCAATGCTGTGGTTACTGTTATGGAAATGTGGTGGTACTGAGACATCTGTTTCTTTATTCACAGCAGATATACTCAGGTTCATTCTTAATAATGCTTGTCCCATTTCTCCAACAGATTTCTGTTTTGGACATTTTCACATAGAATTAGATGTACATTAGATGACTTGCAGAAAAAGATACCCTGGGCTTTGTGTTCCAGCTGTGACAATGTCATGGGTGCTACATGCATGAGAAAATATTTGCACAGTTTTCATATTTGTACTGAAAGTACGATATGCCCAATTTTATGTTGCTTTCATAAAGAAAACATTTAAAATGAGCTGCCTCAGGTTTGCTTTACTGAAGATAAACATTGGAATATCTAGTTTAGGCTCTTAACATTATGAATAACCAGCATATGTTCCTTTTGTGCAGTATATCCAAATATGGAACCACTAGGTTTATGCATTTCTGCTTCTGTACTTCCTAGTATTTTGATTGGTTATCTCCTAGTGGGCAGGTTACCTTCCTTAGTTGGATGGCAACAGACTGGAGCCATATCCTTGATTTATGAAGTCATTCCTGGAACCTGTTGCTTATTAGTAGCAGTGGAGTAGGTGTGAATGTAAACTATGTCTAAAACTATCTGTTTAAAATAGAAACTGTCACCACTGATGAATCTGGGGTAGTCCATCAATATACAGCATACATGGACAGGTGAGTATAGGCATTAAATATACATGTTGGAATAAAGGAGTTTGAGCTTGATAGTGACTGTGGAATGGCGTCTAGTTTTTGTAGAATTTAACAAGTTCCTCTTTATTATCATTGCTAATGATGATAGCTTTGTTGTGAAGGTATACCACAGATTTTGTGTTAAGAGTCAACATACACTTCTCCCTCCAGTTTTGCATAAATGCATTTGTTTATTCTGGCATGAAATGCAATATTATAGTAGCTCTCATCTACTACAAGTAGGAGGAGCTCATCAAATGAGACAAAGTATGATGCTTTTAAAAGATTTTTCTAAGAAAGTTTAAACCCTGACATTGGCGTTACACCTGTTAACTATATATACTGTTCCTCAGAATAAGACCTTCGACTTAATATATATCCTGTTAATTACATCATTCCTTTGGAATTACAACAGGGATCCTTGGTGACAATGTTTTTGTATTGTACTGGGCCAATACCAATATGTTTGTTCAGGAGAATGGCAGAATTCTGGAGGTGAATTTGTGGATTCTTACTATACTCTTCTTCACCCAACCAGACCTGTCCAGTCTAAATTTACAAATTCCTGGTATAACTCATCTGCCTAGTTTCTCTTCTGCATGTACACTTGAGTACCATATGGAAACAATCAGCTTCTTTATAAATGAAAGCTTATATTTGCTTGCTGATATAACTGTCTTTCGGCTTTTCCCGGTTAGGGGTCGCCACAGCGGAACTCCGGTCCACTAATGATTGGCAGTAGAGTTTTACATGCTGGCTTGCCATGCCTAACGCACAACCTTCAATGAAGGAATGCCCATTCACGCATGTCGAAACACAGAAGATGCTCTAACTGAGAATCGAACGGGCAACGTCTAACTGTGAGCCGACAACGCTACTGCAGTATTTGCTTGCTGATATAAAATGACAATATGCTGGCATTGTTTTTTTTTTTTTAGTTATCCATTCTATACATCATTGATTTTATTGTAGCACATGACTCTGTAAAACTGTCTGTGTGTTTCTTGTATATGGCCCAGATTGCTCATTATAACCCCTTCTCTGTTTGTGTTTTTAATTTTATTATTTTATCATTATGGATAAGTGGACCTCCTGCATATCCTGCTTAAAAAGACCCATGTGGTTGTTAGCCTAGTAAACACCTATGAACCTGTAAACATACTGGCCTTCGGTGATAACATGGTTTCCTTTCCTGGTTGGTTTTAATTTTGTTGCTTCTCTCAAGATGAAAATTGTGATTCTGTACCTAAATTGTCCCTATAACACTCCATTGTGAGGCAGGTACCTAGTTTAGATAGTCAATAGTTTTTTTAATGATTTGTTGTTGCAATTACCTTGTTTAAGCTCTAATTTCTTTTACCCTGAATTATGAAATTAAAGAGGAGCAATTGGTAACATTTAGGTGCTGAATTTAAAATATCATTTTATGAACTGATTATGTTGTGAAGCATGCTATTATCATCAGAATGATTAGTGTTACATGTTTGGTTACTTGAAAGTAGGTTGTATCTAAAGATACAAAGATAAATAAATGCTAAACTAAAATGAATAAAAGCTAAACTCGACAGCTAAGCTATTCTGCCTATCATTTATTTTTCATACTTATTTAGTGATAAACTAGTTATGTGGCCCATGCAACTCATGCTCAACCCAAAAAAGACCAAACTACTACTTTTTTCCCCCCAAATCCCTCTGTCATAACAAAACAAAGTTTAAAGTCCTCTCTCTTGATAATGCAACCATTGAAGTCACTTCTCATAGCAAATTATTACGGGTGATAGTGGATGATAATCTTACATTTGACCTGCATATACAAAATTGCATAAGAAAAACTCATCAAAAACTAGGACTTCTTTACAGAGCTAAAAACTGCATCTAAAACTATGCTTGCTACTACTTATCTGCTATCCAGTCTTGGCGCTGTCATCCTTATTAACCTCCAGGCTTCACAAAAATTAAAACTTGAAGAATGCTATAACAAAATTGATAAATTTACACCATATACCCCTTTCAGAACCTACCACTGTATAGCACTAAAAAGCCTAAATTGATTAGAACTGCCTCATCAACTAACATATACACAGCTTCTTACCACCTGTAAAATTATCCAGCATCCATCTGCCTGTCCAGCATTAAAAAATATTCTACCCAGTTATGTTCCATGTCGGTCATTGTGATCCAGTGAACAAAAACTCCTATCTGTCTACAAACCTATCAAATCTGCTGGGCATTATCTGTACTTGTACAAGGTTGCTAATTACTGGAACTCCTTACCTGTATCCATCAGGTCAATTCGGTTTACCTTTGCATGTTTGATGGTCAAATCTTCAAACCCGCTGCCGCAAACTGTAAACCACGAAATTCCAAAATCGCTAAAACCGAAGCACCAAATTACAAAATATTGCCCCCTTTTTGACCCATGGTAGCACTTGTTTCAGTGGTGATGCATTTGGAAATGTCGAAATTCGATTTTTTTTATGACATTTCGGGAATTCGGCTTTACGGAATTCGCATATCTGGTTCGCGGATGTGCATGTACGACCATTTAACTTTCAAACATGTGAAGGTAAACCGGTCAGTTCCCTCCCTCCCATCTTTCAAAACCAGTCTAAAAGACTTCCTACCTAAAATCTGGCTCTGTTCTTGTTAAAACCAGGATAAACTATATCCCTAAATGGGAACAAGTACCTTTTCATTCTTTACACCTCCTTACTCGCCCTTTCTCACTTACTTACTTCTATCAAATTCTCTATACATACCATAAGTCTGCTTTTATGTCACTTCATATTGCAATTCCTGTTTGTATCAGACTAGCTTACCTTTAATTTCTCTAAATATTAAATGATTGTCATATAACTTGTATCGATTAACCAGTGTTTTTATATTATGTCTAATTTGTTATAATTATTTAAACTACAGATGTTTTTGTTTTATTTTTGAAGATTGTAAAATCATTCTTCTTAAAATGTTTTGACATCATTTGGAACATTTCTCCCTGGGCCTCCTCTGAAAATGGGCTTTGACCCAGTTGGACTTTCCCAGTAATCAAATGTCAGTAAGTAAACAAATAAATAAATAAGCCTGTGTGGTTTAACATGGATGACTTTGCTTTCTCTTTCAAAACGTTATTTAAATATATTTCATATATTTGCTATATAAACCTGTCCCACTTGCTGATGCTTTTTTTTTCTGCTACATTGAAACAAAATAGTGAAGCAGTCGTTGTACACAAAAGTTGCTTTCAAGCAAATAACTTCCGAATGTCTAGTATGTTTAGGCTGCCTTTTGTTTTCTTTAATAAATCTTAAACAAGTGACACTCTGCCAAGTCAAACAGTTAAATATTTCTCAACAGATGTTAAACAGTTAAATTAATGTTCTGTTCCTATTCTTAAATAATAACAGATGCATTTAGCATAACTGCATTTCCCCAGAAGCAGGGCTCTTGAAGTATTGTAAAAAAAAATAAAAAACAAGTCAGGCATTGTATCAAAACAATAGTAACTGTACTGAAGGAATTTTGGAACTTTGTGCAAGGTCACCAGACTCATTTAATGTCAAACTTTCTGTCTACACATATTGTACTATGACCAGTGTTAATTTTATATCAGATCTATGCAATCCAAGCAGGGCACATTCTGCTTGTACCATCAGTATCTCAGCAGGATGCATGCTTGCTTCTTGTGCCAGGACTATCAGAAGACTGTGGGCTCTAGCCAATTGCTTTGATTGATGCACCAGTGCTGATAATGTGGTATAGCATGGGGGGCCTAGCAGTTTTGAGTTGATATCCTTTGAGAGAGACATTAAACAGAGGCTCCACCCCATTGAGCTGGTGGTGAGACAGTAGAACACTGATGGTCCCATGGCATAAAGTTAAAAAAAAAACATGACACATACAAAAAAGTAGGGTAATTGACTTGGTGTTTTTGTCAAATCATTCTTAGTCGATACCTCTACCATGTCAGGTGTACCATGGAAATAGTCATAGATCTTGTGAAACTAAACAAGTTCAGTAAAAGTAAGTAATTAAATAAATCTATCCTTAGGAAATGGTAAAAGCTGTATTTACACTACAGTGGGACTGCAGGCAGACTTGGAGATGAACTGAGTACCTTTAACAATCCTTACAGATTCCTGCCAAAAGCTAGCTTCTCTGCTTTCAACCCTGCCCTTTATTGAATAGCTAATAATCGTCTTCTACTTGAAAAGGACTTAAAATATGATACCAGATTAACATTGTATCATATTCCTAAATGTGAACTAAGGGACCTGTAGAATGTGTATCTGGGTTATATTTCTCAGTTTCAAGGTAAAGAAAAGGCTTCTTTTCTGACCTGGGTTTATCTGATATTTAAAAAGAGTGTTCATTGAAAAGCAGATCATCAAACATTTTGACTTAGCATCCAGTTACAAGGGCAACAATAAAGTGTAAAGAAACTAAACCTGTGTGTAGACATTGCCTAACAGGTATTTTACCTTGTATTAACTGAAAGTTTAAGGTGAGGAAATCCGAAACTCCACTGCAAGAGAGGCACGGTGGCTGTAAATGGAAGTTAACTTCTTGTAGTTAGTGGATTGTTTTCCTTTCTATAAAAATGACTCATTTTCATGTCTCATCCACCTGATGCTAAAAAAGGCTTATACTCTTTTCCAGTCTGATTGTTTTGTCAAATGAATTCCTTTAACATGCCTTTTGTCTTTTACACAATGTTGCTTAGAATTGCATAATGAGTATTGATCAATGTAAGAATTGCAAGTTTAGTGTTTCCGAAGGCCATTGCCTTCAATGTAAAAGATCAATAAATACAATCTCCATCCTAATAATAAAATAATAATGTTTTGAAGAGAGAATACTTGCATCTTGTTGATTTGTTTGCTTAGTTTATGCATTCATTTCTTGTCATGGACTCTCATCCTTTTAACATGCTTTACTTTTTGGAAAAAAGTAACAGCTTCTTTGTGAGAAGTAAGACAGCCACAGGGAGAAAATGCCACTTTCTTTCTTTCTTTGTTAAATACTATGTCATATTCATCCATCCACAACTCCCATATCATCACGGTCTAAACAGGTGTTTGCACTGCTGCTCTGCTTCTCTTTCTCTCTGTCACTCTCGGCGGGTATTACTGCAGATAGCTGTGGTCACTGCAACGTTGTCATATCGAATATTTTAATACTTTCCAGTTGTTATCTTTCTTAAAGATGTGGCATAAAGTGCCAACTACAGCATAGCCAACTGATTATAGTTGAACTAGACCTAATTAGGTCTTCTGGCATGGGATGGGTATCTAGTAAGTGTTCATTACCATATATCCAGGTAGGTGCTCTTTCTTAGCTCTTCTATCTACTCCATTGGGTTTAGCAGCTTGAGTTCTAGAGCTGAGTCACCAGGTACTGATAGAGCTACTGCACTACTGCATGTATGCATTAATTGTGGCACAGAGCTACTGCACTATTGCATGTATGCATTAATAGTGGCACAGAGCTACTGCATGTATGCATTAATTGTGGCACAGAGTTACTGCACTACTGCATGTATGCATTAATGGTGGCACACAGCTACTGCACTACTGCATGTATGCATTAATGGTAGCACAGAACTACTGCACTACTGCATGTATGCATTAATGGTGGCACAGAGCTACTGCACTACTGCATGTATGCATTAATGGTGACACAGAGCTACTGCATGTATGCATTAATGGTGACACTTTCAGTTTGAACTGCAGAAGCACCAGTATTAGTACATGCCTATTTAAGGGTATGAGAAGTGCGATGCATGAACTTATTTTGAAGAAATTAGCTTTCATTTTTTTCTGATTTCTGGCTCCTCGCTATAGTTGTTTGCATAGGAATTTGTAATTTCAGAGAACTGATTCACAGGATTCAAATTCATATAAGCTATTCAAGGAAGCACCATGAATCTCAAATGAATGTGCGGACTTTTGCAGGAATAATTTCTTAAAAGCAATCATGACTAATGTTATGGTATAGTATTGTATACCAGTTAAGCATGAACATATATCAGCACAAAGCTGATTGAAGTGACTAAAACCTAAGCATTGCTTTGCTAGGCTCTCACTCTTTGAAGAATTCAACTGATTTACCTTATGTCTTCTCCATCAACATTCTTTATAATTTCTTCGCAGCATTCAAGGATAATGTTCCAACCACAAGTTATATTTTATGTTATTTTATTTGTAATTTATATCTTCACCCTTTATCATCTGAGGTCACAGTAGAGTTTTGCCTTAATCTCTATCACCAGATCATAGAGCATGTCGCCCTCATCCTCTGTCTTCTGAAGTCACAGCACCATTGTTCTCTCAGCATCTCTCCCAAAAGACCCAGTCACATAAGGCCTACTTTTAGTTTGATGACTGGGAAAACAACCTTTAGAAAGGTTACCCAGGACACCCAGAGCCTATTCTCTAATGACCAAATGAAGTCTGATAAGCTGTGGTGAATTAAAGGCAAAGCTGCTAGACCTCCTTGGTGATTGCTACAGTTGTAATTCTTTATGGATAGTGGGTAATATTTTATTCCATTTAATGACATTTAATCACACTATACCTTTGGATTGCATCCATCTCTACTTTTAATATTCTTTCTTGAGCAATTTTAAATTGGGTTACACTGTATAAAATACTTGCACATTGCAATGAATTGCTTTACATCGCATAGAAACTGCTGTGTAGATTATCTTATCAGCTGATATAGTGCTTAGTTTGAAGTATTCTCTGTTAATCTATCATATTGTATTGTACTAGCTGCCCTCTGCAAAGGAACGTTTGCACTGATCTTATCATTACACTTCATGGTATGTTGCCTTCAGGCCCATGGTCATGCATCTCACTTTATTTAATACTCTCATCTTGTTCTGTTCCCAAACTCCTCAGTTGTTTCACACTGCATAGATATGCATTGCACTATATAGGCTGGGATTCATGGAAAAGTATTGTGTGGCTATGCAGCACTAATTTTCACGATAGTCACTGTGCAAAGTACCAAAGCAGAGATGTAGGTGACTCATCTACAGAAACAAAAAAAAAAAAAAGAAAAAAGAGTCTCTCCCCTGTAAGAGCAAGCTAATCCATTTAAATGTAGTAAGTGGCAAGCTACAATTTATACCACAAATGAAATAAGCGTGACAGTCTAGAATGCAAAAACTCTACCACAGGTTCATAGGTACTTACTAGGCTATTGATCCATAAAGATCTTTAGAAGCCTACCTTGCATTCCAAAGATGTTTTCAGCCATTGTAATTTAAGTATAAATAACCCAGAGCCAGGTTGAACATTTACATGTTATACACATATCCATAAGGAACAAGGGTGCTAAACCAGGAGTGAATTTGTGGTTTCCCATTCATTTGTCCAAATTACTTTTCAGCACAGTAAAATAAGTATTTTGCTTTATGTGGACAGGAAGGCAATTCTAAAGAAGTGGTATTTTCTGTGATACATATCTATCTTTCCAGCAAGTTTTATTTTTGTTGTAGAAGAGATTAATATCTCTTGAGTGGGTGTTTACACCACCATTGGACTTGCGGTCGTGCAATGGAACTGAGAGAATAGGGTCTGTTGAGGGTCTGTACACAAGGCATAAATTGCCCCAAGTAGTTTGTATAATACCAAGAAGAGGCTTTAAGATAGTCAGACCCTTGATTGTCTAGGTGAGAAAACATTGTGGTTATTCAAGTTGAATTATGCGCCTGGACAGCTACATATGGAAGGGGACATTATACTCAATGATTAACCTAATAACTGCCGAATATAGTTGAATGATCACAACCCTGGACCTAGATGTCATACCCTTACTAATAAGCTGTACAAAGAAAAATGACTTTCTTGCAGTAGTGGATACATTGTAATCAAAGGTCAGTTTACGATACACATAGGTTTCCAGGTAGCTAACTACTGGATTGATTTTCAGAGATGTGTTGTAGATGTGATAGCTACAGGAGACATCACACTTGCTGAAGGAGATTTACACACTTTTTGATGTTTAGTTTTAGTCTATGGTTATGCCACTGGCTATTAGCTTGGGAAAGGTCCACTCGGAAGATCTTGGTGCCTTCTGGACACTTTATGATGGCACCAACTTTACAGTTATCTGCAGACTTGGTCAGTCATAAACCCCTAACATTACCTTTGACCTCTAAGAAGTAAATGTCAAAAAGGAGAGGCCCAAGTACTGAACAATGGGGTACCCAATCAGTCTTTGGTCTTTTTCTGGGCTAAGTTTTGAGCCAATTTACTATCAAATGAGTTACATAGGGATTAACATGTAGCTGGGAAGGTTTATCAACAATTCCTGAGTGTGGAATGATGTTGAACTCATTTACAAAGTTGAGATATGCTGCCTGTACTGATTTTCCCTCATTGATTGCTTCAGGACCAATTTAAAGAAGATGACCAGATTAAGCAAGCATGATCTGCCCTTGCTAAAACTGAAGTGGCTTGGATCAAGAGTTTGTAAGTTACCTATGTCCTTATTTATTATTTCCATAATGATTCTCTTCATAGCCTTATGGATGAGGCTGGTAAAACTTATGGATATATAATTATATGGGCCTGGTGACACCATATCTTTGTGCAAGGAGGATCGACTGTTGCTGTCTCTATTTGTCCAGCACAAAGTCTGTTTGGAGGCTGATACTGAATAGCCTCTGTTGGGGATTTAATAGATCCTTTTTAGGTTGGCCAGTAATAGCCTGGTATGTTACCAGGACAAAAGAAACAGTGTTCTTAACAATGGAAAGTGCTTTAAGAAAATTAGGGTGTGTGTGTTGGGGGGGAGGTGATGCAACTATGTGATTTGGGAATGTAGCTGGAGAGAGGGGGTGAAGTTAGAGATAAATTATTCTGCTTGCAGATTAGTTATGTCCTCAGAGTCTGAGTATGCAGTATCATTTACTATTAGCACTGTGCTATGCTAGGCATTGTTTCTGAGGTTTTAACATAGTTAAAAAGGCTTTATAATTGTCTTTTGTCTAGGTTGGTATTTTTACCTCATAACTAGTTTTGACTGATTTGACCAAGGACCGCAGTTCCTTGTAAAGTTTAGCAACAGTGTTTTGGCCTCTTGAGAATTACACTTATTATTGCATGCAATAAGTTTTTTTTCTTTTATTGTAGAACCTGTTTATACTCATCACATGGGTTTATTTTTAAATTTGACATTGTCGTTACTTTGGAAGGGGGCAGATGCATCTATGCATAGAATCTGGAGGTGAAGGATTCAGCATACACAGTATGGTCATCAGACTGGAGGGGGGTGTAGAATTTAGCTAAATCATCAGTCAGTTTCAGTAGATTAGCCTTAGCATAGGCTCTGAATATAGATGTATTTGAATATGCTTCCAGCTTTAGCCTTATGGTGAATGTGACTGATTTATGCTCCAATTTGACTGGGGAGGAAGTTACAACTGGCTGGGAACTGAGCTGTCCCATATTGATGATGGCCAAGTCTAGGATTTTGCCTCCCCTAGTTTGGGTGCAAAACTATCTGGTCCAAAGAGTTTGTATTTGTGAAGTCCAGATGTCTCTGGAAATACATTCTAGGGGGAAGTATAAGTCTCCCAGCTCATGGATGGGTAGTTGTAGTTCTCTAGGAGAATGGTGTTTGAGCTAATGCACAGAGACTCCATACAACACATTGAGGACATACAGGCCAATGGGGGAGATAGAGGGGGTCCTGTAGTTAGCTGTGATGTGATTAACTTTTTTATTAATAGCATGTTGGACATGGAGGAGTTCCAGGTTATTATTCTGTCTCATAAGCCTGGAGGTGAGATTTTTTTTTTTTACAAATTTAAAGGCAGGGCAGCTTTCATTTCCTTTGTCTAGTATGGTGAGCCTGATCGCATGACAGCTGTTGAAACCCTGCACTGATGGGATGCTCTCAGTGGTTTTGAGCGACGTTTTTGTAACAATGTATTTATTGATGCAATCCAGGGTAAGCGGTGCTTATAGAGAGTTGATTTTTTTTTGAGGCTCCTATTATTGAGCAGCAATACTTTCATGTTATTAATATACTGTTTTGTCAATTCAGATGCTTTTGAAGACTGGCATTACCAAAAAAAAGCACAATATGAGTGGACAATGTTTTAGTGAATATACAAATACCTTTGGGAGATAGATGCAGGCCATCCCAGACAAAGCTGTTAGGACTGTCTACCATCTCCCCACAGACTGATATACATTGAACCCTCTTTGAATGACACCAGAAGCTGGTTGTGGTAAATTTCTGCTTGGGGATAGGTTCACATTAGCCTTGGTCACATATTCTGAGAGGTCCATCATGTCTCTCTTCATATAGTCTCAAGACAGTCATGCATGTACTGTGACTGTGTCATATGTATATTTGTTCTGCAAAGACATACGTGCATACATGATGTGGTGAATCCTGGCACCCAAAAGGGAACTAAATGTGATCCTTTCCTTACTCAGTCTGGTGAATGGTGCATCAGTGTGCCTCACTATGAAGTCAACTATGACTAGAATGTTGGATTGTGTGGGAGTTTGCCTTATGGGCTTTTGAGATGAAACACTGTGAGTCTCAGATGCATGTTTCGGGGGTCTTATTTCAGCCATCGAATGGAACTTCCATCGAGCTGCTGAACATCAATCCCTAGCCATCAAACGTTCATTCAGCGAATGTTCATTTCATCGATAAGGAAAGTAACTAGTTGGCCACCACTTCCCCATTTGCCCTTTTCCCATTGTAGTGTGGTCTTGGAGTTGATATATACAGTTGGGGGTGTGTGGGGGTGAAGCCCCCACCTGGGTGAGTTTGAAATACTGCGGTGGGCCAAATGGCGAAGTGGTGACCAATTAGTTACTTTCCCAGTCGGTGAAATGAACATTCTCTGAATGAAAGTTTGATGGATAGGGTTCAATGTTCAGTCACTTGATGGAAGTTCCAATCGAAGACTGAACATAGACCTGTTTCAGGGTGAGTGCTGCCTAAGTTGAGGGTTTTGGAGGTGGCTGAGGATACCTGTTTTTAATTTACATTTAGGAGGTCTTTTTGGTTTAGGTAGGTTACTTTTAACAGACTCGTGTACGTCTATGTGTTTGGTCTGCATTCTGTGTGATAGCTATAGTGTGGTGTTGTGTGTTACTAACAACCTGTTTTCTGTTTGTAGTGGGGTTAGACCTCCAAGAACATTCTATAACTGCATCTTTCACACACTGTGTCAGTTTCTTTAAGTAGAAGGTGGTTGTCAGCATTCTTCATTTCTGTACTGGCATTCAGAAATGCCAGTACTCAGTGTGTCTCGCCCCTTCACCCCAAACAGATATGCTTCTGCACCTCAGAGCTAATTAGACTTGTTTCATGTAGTGGATAGCATCAGCATGCAGAGCAAAGGCAACATAATATGAATGAGATACTCATCAGTAATGGCTACACTACAGAATGAACAATGCTAGACAAGTGTATGCATTGCAGCAAAGGCAAAATGGTGTGGTCCAGGCAATGGGTAATCATATGCTCAACTTTGTAATGTATAGCTTCAACTAGTATCTGACCTGCAAACCACTATATGTGTGGACAACAAAATAATAACCTTGTTCACCATATAAATGAGGAGCAAATGAGGTAAAGAGGAAAGCAGGCAATGGGAGAAGAGCAAACAGAAGTAAACACAGAAGGATCACCATAAGGTATGATAGGTTAAGGAAAAGCAGGAATAGATTTTTTTCTGAGCAGTGAAACTCTATTGTAAGATTTAAAAAGAAAGTAGGCGGGGAAGGTACTGAAGTGTGGCTGTCACTGGGATACACAGGGAAGGCCAGGAAGCAGAGGCAGAAAGACAAACATAGAGCATAGATGCAGACATGGGTTGTACAGACATAAAAACTGGGGATAACAGTGGATGGACACATGCATACAGAGAGTGAGCAAATTACTGAGGTCAGGTTAGACATTGAACATTGACTGGGGACTGATACATAAAGGAAGCAGTACATCAGGAAGGGGGTGGGCTAGGTTTCTGGCATGGTCATCTGCTATGCTGACCCAGGGGGCAATGGACTTAAGCTTTACTCACATGGGCAGCTGATAGCATGAACTAGCTTCACCAAAAGGCATTTAATGTTCCCTATGGAGTGTCAAGTTGCTGGCACACCTCTGTAGTGAAGCAACTCCACACCACATGCCAGTAGATCCCAGTCTTCACCCCCCTCCTCCTGAGAGCAGATCAGAGAGCAGCAGAGATTTTTCCAGGTCAACTCCAGTACTGGATACTTTGCCATTTTGCTGATAAGCAAACCTGGTGGTCACTTGTGATCCACCACCAAATCTAGTTGTTGATGGAGACTTATGAGGTCTGGGCCATATTTCCTCTGCCACTTCAATAACAGGACATACTGAAGGATGAATGAATGGGAAAAATCATCAGAAACACATACGAAAATGCCACTAGTGCAGATATGAACTAAACCACCAGGCAGCACATATGCATCATACTGCCTGAAGAGGTGCTCCCTCCTACTATGGCAGCCAGTCTTGTTCTGGTATTACTCCTGGGAAACAAAATGCATGCTGTCAAATATACAAGTATAACACTTAAGATAGTAGAAGATAAAGATACTAAAACAAAAGCAAACAGTGCATGTTTAGATCCTCTCCTGAATCTCTGCATCTCATTGGTGAAGTAGGTCAGGGTGTTAACTCTTCAGGTCACTGTAGCAGTCTTGTCCTTGCTAAACAAATCGTTGATGCCAGTGGCATCACTCAGAATCTATACCAACTCATGCTAGGCATCCCTTTCCTCAGTGGTCCATCAGAATTGTCCAGAAGTTGCTTTTTGAAATTCCTTTACAGTTAGAACAGGAAGTGTTGTCCGCAGAATTCCCCAGAGCAGGAAGTAGTCTTGGCCATCATTCAGATCCACACAAATATCAAATAGGTACTTTTGTGTGCATGAATATATATTTATGAATTACGTGTCATACAATGGAATGCTGCACAGCAGTGCTCAGACATGCCTTCAGCACTGCACTGCAGTGTTAGTATAAAACTGTATTTCTGCACCAGAGCACTGACCAAATAGGCCACATGCTTTATGTTAACTGTGATGTGCATGGCTTGTGCCTACGTGGTTGGATAAGACTATGTCCAGTGGCAGCTGCTGACTTCAAATTAAAGGAGGGCTACAGGAGACAGCTGAATGGGTGGGGCCAATGGGAAGGGGTGTGACCAACTAGACAGGGGTGGAGCTATGCTCAAAACCACAACAACTAGAACTTTAATTAAATACACTGCCTTGGGTGCCAAACCATCATTACAAGAGTCCAATCAAGACAAAATGAAGTATAGAAGAAAAAATATTTCAATGCATTGGCTACATGATAGCTTACTTAATATCTAGACGGAAAGACAAAGGTTGTGAGGCATGAAAACATAAATTACTTTTTTAATACATTACTGGAATGCCAGTCAAAATCAGGTATAAAGAAAAAACAAGCAGCACTCAACTCAAACCACTTCTCCTTGCACTGCAGTTCTAATTATAACGTATATTTAGCTTTATAAAATTACCAAGTAACATGCTGAAAGCAGCAATTTCTGTGATACCCCCACTTGTAAAAATGTTTCTTATCCAAAAAAAGACCTGCTGCCTGGCAGCAACTTTCTACTTGTTTCATGGGGAAGACATAATCAAAGTAAAAAATGAACAGCAAACAAGAAACAAGCTCAAGATAAATTGCTTAAAGGATTACTGCACAAGTTATGGACCACACATGATAGATTGGCATTCTGTTTAGTTTACGGGTAAAGCCTGCAAAGAGGAATGCAAGTCTCCAACAAATGTAATGAGCTTCTGAAAATACTGTAATACTGTCCTTTATTACAAATACAGTCATATGCATTTCAATACCTAAGGCTTATACGTTATCTAGTTATGTAAATATTCTCTGCATGGCAACAACAAAAAGGCTTTCAATGTTGGTAATTCTTAAGCTTACTTGCATCTTAAATCTCTGGCAAGCTTACCTGATGGCCATTAAAGCATTGCTACTTAAACACAGAGCAACAGGGCACTGCAACAACATGCATTTTCTGAATAATAAGAAGCATAAATCAACATTATAAAAATATGACAGAAAACCAGAATATTCTGCAAAATCAATGACAGTTGAAAAGTCACCATCATACTTGTGTCTACCTTGGATGGGGGAATACTCTGCACATTTACACTGCATAACTGCTCCTTGCTTTGCTTGGACACATCCAGAGCCACTACATGGGGGAGTGGGGTGAAACAAGTATGTCACAATTTGAAACGTCTTTGGCTGACGGTGATGGCTCTGACACTCATACCTCTTAACCTCAGAGCAAGAAATCTGGACAAAGCCATACAAAAAAGTGGGACACAGGCCCAAAAATAAGGACATTTTTTAAATGTTGCCCTTATAAACTTAGATAGATAATAGAATAGTAGTAGGTCTTGCATTAGTATGAATTTTCTGAAGGGTATGAAATCTGAAACTCAAATGTTTGCCATTATTTTCCAACTTGAATCTTTAATGATTTGCCACTAATTTGCCAGAAAGCCACAATTTTATGAAAAACGTACCAAAAACGTGATGCAAAAATATAAAATTGCCACACAATACAGCTGGGAACCTGTCAAAGAAGGGACACCTTTTTAATTTTAGTACTGTTAACTTGAGCAGCTTATAAAATAAGAGAATCTACATGCATTTCTGAAATAAAAGTAATCTATAACTGTAATCATTACAGTTATTTACAATTGTAAACCCTCCACGTTTTCTTCCAAAGCTGCCATTTTGTGGAGGGATTATTAGAGGAGAGCAACATTTTGAGCCAAAATAGGGGACAGTTGAGAGGTTTGGATATTCTTAATTCTATAAAGCGATTTATTTGCACATACCTCTCAACCTCTTAATGCAGGAAATCTGGACAAGGCCAAATATATTGGGGGAAGATACAAACAGTACTAAAAATTGCTCTTGTATAAACTTAAGACAGTTGATAGAATAACAGGTCTTGCTTTAGCATGCATTTTTCTTAAGGTTAAGATGTCTGAAACTCAATGTATGTTATTATTTAGTGACTTCATTCCTAAATGATTTGCCAGAAAACCACAAATTTTATGAGGAACAAACCAAAAATAAGAACCAGAAATCTATTCATTCTACAAAAATCTGGACAGTTGAGAGGTATAGTTCAGCCGGGGCTGTCTGAGTTTGCTGCCCTCCCCCCCTCACAAAATCATGGTCGAATGGAGCCTCCCCCCTGCAGCCATTCCAATGTCCCATTCCTTGGTTATTTCACCACATTTACCATGAACACTGTAATGTGCATACTGCTTTACTCCTGCAATGATTTGGATTTCATTTGAAAGTTTTATTTTGCATTTTACAGCAAAAACACTAATAGATATCTGCTAAACAAAACAATGCAGTCTCACAATGAAAATAGACTTAGAATTAAAACTTCTCTGCCCTTGAAACTCACATTCATTGAAACAGCATTGAATCCAACATTCAAAGAAAGTACATTTTGCCAGTGGCAGATAAAGATTAACTTTGGGCTATTTTCAAATCATAGGCCCCTTTGCACATGAAACATACACATGCTCTTTGATACACCTTCCTGATTGCATTAAATTATATTCCTTGTACAATACAGTACAGTTGTTAGAGGGCATTTTAAATTTATTGTTTTGAACATTTTTCCAGTAAACAATGAAACAAAATTCATGCACCAATAATGAAAAAACTGCCTAATTCAGAACATTTCCATCATAAAAGTCTACTCAAACTTCTACAGTCCACCAGTATCAGTAAATATGCACAATCTCTGAAGAAGTAAAAGTCATCTAAATAATTCCACATTAAAGAAATCTGTAACTAATGAAGAAGTTGCTGCTTTCAAACAACTTTATATTTCATTGTTTCATCTACAAATAAAGCGCCTGTTGCCCTTGAAGAATAAATTGCCTATGTTGCATTAAAAAAAATGATAAGCTAGTAATATTGCAATAAGGAATGGATGGCAAACTGATAACAGGTTCATAACTACTGGGTATCTTCACCAAAAATGACTGCAGCATTCACCCCCTTTACAACACAGTACAGTATCAGTAATGTATCTACCTACTGTGGGAGTAGAACCCACAGACTTTTGTATAAAAAGCAAGTACACTATCTGTTGTGCTATTAACAATGCAAAATGAATCAGCATAAGTAGCACTAAACTTTTGTTCCCCTGCAGCTCTCAGCTCCTTGTAAAATCTACTAGAAACTCAGCTGTATCTCTGAACTTTGCAGCACAAGAAATCTGGAGAAAGCCAAAATGTATTGGGCGGGGACAAAAGCCCAAAAACCAGGGACACATTTTAAACATTGCTTGTATAATGTTGGAAAGTTGCTAGAATAAAATGTGGTGTGATTGGTCTGATGAAGCGGGTTTTACTGCCGTGAAAGCGCTTACGTTTTCTTTCTTGGTTCAATAAAAATCAGAGTTTTGAACAACTTTTTATCCTGTTGCCTTCCTGGACATTTGCTTTGGTTTGGGTGTGTTCGTATTTATGATGCATTTCACTGTCGAGTCTTGAACCCAGGACCCTCTGCAAAACAGTCAGAGCAACATACCACTATGCCAAATCAGCTATTTTATGAAAGAGAGGAAGACTGAAACTTAAATGGCTACCATTTAGTGAATTCAATTCTTACCATAGCTGTCAACCTCTTAGCAAAAAAAACATCTGGACAATGGGGGAATACAGCCGCCAAACATATTCAGTGAATTCAGTTCTCACCATAGCTCTCAACCTTAGCACAAAAAACCTGGACGAAGCCAATAATGGGGGAATACAGTCCCAAAATAGGGACAAATTTCATATCCATCTTATAAACTTAGAAAATTGCTAGAATAAAAGGTTTTGTGTTACCATGTACTTTCTGCAGAATATGAAGTCTGAAATTCAAATGCCTGTTATTTTTATTTATTTAACATTTGGTAACCAGGAAAGTCTGACTTGGAACAAAATCCAATTTCAGCAGAGGCCAGGGAGAAACACTCCAGACACATGCTTTTGTAAGATGGGGATATGCAGACTCCACACAGAAGGCACCCCAGCCAAGAATCAAACCAGAGAACCTATAGCTTTCAGGCAACAAGGCTACCACTGCACCACTGCACTACTGAATGTGTAAGGAGACAAAAATACAGAAACCACAGATTTTATGAGGAACAGAACAGAAAAAAATATGAGGCAAAAATCTGCAATTTTTTTTCAAATGCTGGTGGGCAGGGAATTCAGGCCCTTGCCACCTGCACCCAAGATAGAGGGTTCAAGCCTGAGGTATTCTCTAGCTGCCAGTATATAGCAACTGGGGCATTACACACACACAGTAGTACCTGAGTCTCCTCTCCTCAGTCCATTCCCTTGTTTCTACAGGTGGGAGTTCCAGGACTTCACAATTTGTTTTTTTTTTGTTTTCTTTTTTTCTACAGGTGGGGGAGTTGCAGTCCTGCAGTCCTATAACATGAACTGCCCCTGACTATGTCCATTGAATCTTGTTAGCATGATGTAAAGCATCAGTGTAATTTCATACAACACTGCTTAAAATTACAACTTTGAAATGGAGAACTTTTAGTAGATATAGTCCGCAGAGTTAAGGAAGTTCTGCCTGGTAAGGTACCTAAGCAACAAAAACAAGCCCTGTGGTCTATGTTAGTGAGAGTGAGGCAGATATCATAGTGTATCTGTAGACCGATGACATTGGCATGACACACTATTATCTGTCCCTGGGTAGTTGTTCAAATTATGAACTTAGGAAGCCATGGAGAAGAACATTCCTAAGGGATGTTGGGTTCCAGGGCCATGTTGAAGCATGGCTACAGTCAGTAAAAGGAAAGGAGACTGAACATTAAATGAACTGCAGCTGATTACCAGGTACATAAAGGGAGGAGGAGAAGAAGGCTATTGTCATAACTATGTGCATCCCACAGCATAGCGTCCACACCCGCAAACTTAAATATTTTGTCCATAGGTGTTGAGCTGTAGTTCTACCCCGGATCCTGTGGGCACGCAGTCTGTCAACCCATAACTGTGACATCATCCAAGTTATGGGCAATGGTGCTTAACTGTCTCAACATGCATAGGATGTCCCAACAGGGTGAATAAGCATGGTTCCATGCTTCAATTTCTCTCTTCTATGGGTTGACTTCAACTTTGACATGCAAGCCAACATAGTTGACACTGCCAACAATCACATTACAGCAATGTGACCACACTGCTAGAGGATGTGATCTCTGACTCCTCACAACCTCCCAGAGTACTTGGCTACCATGTTCACCTCCCATATGCCTATTCAACATTATAGTATGACAGTGACCCCTCACACAAGGTCAAATGATGATGTCCGTGCCCTGCCCACCCCTGACTTATTTGGTTATAGTGATGTTTGATGCATACCCTGACCAGTTCATGCTCTGTCCTGCACAGGCTGGATGTAATGCTGCATGCATCATTTTATACTGTGTTGCCTCTGTCACGGCCTATAGTTGTGGATCAGTACTGCAGTTTATTGCCCCCTCACCCCCATGCCTTGTTGTAGTACTGCTGCCGCATGTTTCTCCACCGGCTCTCTGTCCTTCCCTTCTGTTGCCACAATGGCTATTATAGAAGGGCTTTAAAAGATGTTCACCTGCTGCTTCATTGATTTTTGCAATGCCATTTTGTGAAGAGTGGTGTACAGAATAAAGATCTTACTTTATATGTCTAGATTGTATTGCTGTACCCATACTGAGGGGTCTTGACAAAAAGTAATTCATCAGCAGTCTGAATAAATGCTTCACTATGTGTCAGATTTACCTGTAGGCTGTGTTATAGGTCATTTCCTCCATGATCTGGGTGTGTGTGTATCTGGGTCATCAATTGAAGCTATAGGGCATTGCTGGCATTGTCTGTAACATACAAAATGCAGCATATTATATGTGGTCTGTTCCATGCTCACATGGTATCTGTGAATATACACCTGTGTACCTAACATGCATACATAAGCCAACCAGGTGAATCTGTGGGAAGCCTCTTTGAAGGAACCATTGATAAAGTTTGGATGTGTGACAAATGTTTGAATGATTTGATCTTCCTGGGTGGTGTATCAGCACATTATAACTAATGCCCTAGACATTACAAATTATGTGGCAGTTTAGGGAAGTGGTAAGAATTCCTGTTAGTGTATTACAGACCTTTTTATCCAGATGGGGCTTTGATGGTACATATGTACAATCTGTGCATCCCAAGACCTCAGGGAAAGGAGTTGTCATAAAGTGATTGCATGGTGTTAAACCAGATGTGCTCCTTCATATGCTGTATTATTATATCCAGCAATTGGTCTAAGATCTCTGAATCTGATGGTTGTGATATACCTAATGTGTCCCAGGTAGATCACTGAAAAATCCCTATAGCTAAGATGTTTAAGGTTACACATACAACTGTATCCTCAGGAATAGGCATATTATGAATATGAACTGATTCTGCTTGTGAATAATACAGTTCATCTAGATCCCTTGTGATACCCCCTCTCCACGCAGAAATAATCCATAGTCTGTTGATCTTTGAGCTAGTGTCATGTCAGGTAGTGTCTGTATCTTTTCTGGTAGCACAGAGGGCTACACCATGCAACATTACCGGAAGTGACTCTGATGGCAACTCCCAGCTGCTGCTGCTGCTATTTCTAGAATTAGTCCCAAAGTACACCATGAATCATGACATTCAAAACAAGTATACAACACTATGAAGTGCTGCTGTTTTATGCAGTTTTGAATTGCTCTCCTATTTTGAGTTCCTTTATTTGCATAAAATGTGGCTTATTTGCATGGCTTTCCTCTTGCCATCTCATTATCCACCCATTATCATGTACTACATACCGGGCTGTTTTGTCCATTATGCAGCCATTCTGTCTGTGTCTTAGAATGTCCCGTGTCCCACAGCTTTTGTATGGCTACTACTCATGTTAGGTTGCACTACACAATGGTCTGCCTATTAATTACAACTCTAGTATTATTCTTTGGGTCTTCACAACAGCTCATTTTTATATAGTGTTCCTCTTACCATAGTGCATGCTCCCCTGTGTAAAGGAGTTCTTGAACTACTTTGTTACTGGGTTTTTTTGTTATTGTATGATTTGTCCTGTGTGAAAAAATTGCTGGATTACTTTTGTTACTTAAATTTATGGATTGTACTTCACTTTATTTTACTGTCAGCCCAAGGTCATGGCTGAAAAGATTCCACAGACCAGTCCAGCTACTTAGTTACAAATAAATAAATAAACAAATAAATCCCATTGTGTTATTTAACAATTACATAAAACAATTAAATAGATTTCATAGCTTATCAAAAATTACTAGGAAAATTTGCCCTGACCATACTTTCTCCAATTTGTAAACACACTAGTAATTATCCACAGGAGAAAGTCCAACAAAAGGAAATGAACAATGTAATAAAATAATGAAATTGTTGACTACTGCATGCTTCAATACTGATGTTACAACCAATGTAAGAGTTATGGACACTGTTCTATTTGTGTTTGAATATTATTTTCTTGAATATATTGACATGACTCATTTTTAAAAATAATTATGGTATGTGGCTTAATTTGTATCTCTTTATATGTTATGCCACCTAAGTTTATTTTTCTAGAAAATACAGAAAAGAGATACAGCTTTTGCAGACATTTCAAAGGAGATATGACAACTGAAGAAGTAAACTAAAGTCTATAAAACAGTGAAACCATACCCATTTCAAACTGCAGATTCAAATGTTTTGCACTGAGTAAAGAATAAATCTGTAAAGGTAGAAATGACCGAGTCAGCAGTAACCTCTATGTACGTATGTATGTGTTGGGGCGGAGGGGTTGCAGAGTTTGCAATGACAGTAGATGTATAAATCTGTGTGTGACTACTTTTTCTGGCTCTGCCTCTCATGGGAGGAAGTGGCAGGGGACTAACAAAGAACAGTACGCTTGTCCTGTGACACCAAATGATTAATATTTTAGCATGAGAACGAGAGGGAGAGAGAGAAAGGCAGAAAGAAATGAAAGGAAACAACTCAAAGGACAATAAATAAGTATAAATGGATTAATAAGAGTGTTCTACACATTTAAAGGTTAAAGGAACAATTTATAAGTAAATGTTTGAGTAAATGGCTAAATAACATGGTGATTACAACATCACATTTTTAAAGAAGATCACATTATTTTGTACTAAATGCAGCTTTTGTAAAAATAAATTTTGCACTAGGAGAAATATGTTGCAGTCATGAAAGATTTTTTTTTTTTGTCCCATCCTCTGCTGAGCATCATTTTTTTTCCTCCTAGCTAACCTGTGGTCTATTTCATCCATACTGTTGAGAATTCTGTGATTCTTTCATTTGTTAGGCAGGAGGCTCAGGCATATCAGCGACACAAAATTATCATCTACTCAGAGGACAGGATTTTCTGTTACACCTTACTATCCCAATACACGTTCCCAGAACACTCTCAAAGTTTTGGTTTGCAGATGGCTCTGTGAATGCCATCTCCTTCTCTATGTGTGGCATAATCAAAGCCCAGCTACAACTTTCAAGCTCCACCCCCTCCCACCACTAAACTTCTGTCATTAAGAAAGAGTACACAAGCAGATGCCTCCCATATCCCAGGCAAGTGGGCTTTGCCCCTTCAATCCTCTCTCTCATTCTGGCCAGGTCTTCTATTGCCAGGCCTGCTAATCGAACCCTGGCCACTTGTGGCATAGTCAGGGTTCTATCCCTCTATTTCACACAGCTAGGCATATAGTAGTGATGTACATTAGTGTGACAGAATGTGTATTGATAATATGTGCAAGAACTTAAATTCTATAGGCCAGATTCCAAAAGATTTGCACTCCGTGTAAATCAGTTACTCTGGTGCAAGCTGCCCAAATTTCAGAAGACTTGCTCTCAGTGTAAGTGACTTACTCAAGCGACAGCCTATCTATGAACAGGCATACACTGGAGGGCGGATTCCAAAACACCTGCTCTCAGTGTAAAATACCTCAGTATGTCACTTACACTGAGAGCAGGTCTTTAGTGTCAGGCTCTATACATCTTAAAAACTTTCCTGTAATTATTAGACAGCAACAGATAGTTCAGTACATAACAATTAAAATGTTCTACAAACTACTGCAAACTACTATCACAGACTGGAAAAAGTTTTAAACATTAGACATCGCTGTTTAGTTGTTACTTATTTGTTTCCTCACCGGAGCTCACTAGATGAGACTCTACCTATTTTCATGTGCTCAGAGGAGGTTTTAGGCACCACTTAAACTTGTGATCAGTAGAAGTTCCATAGTTAATAAGATGCATTGACATAACTAGTGACTAACTGCTTCTGTATGCATTTGTTTAGTGCAACCATAAAAGAGTAGAATTAGAATTATTAGAATTGGTTTGAATCTGGCCAGTTTATGACACATTTTGTATAAGAACCAAGATGTGTGCTTTTGTTTTGTCTGTTTTGTTTCATTCTTTATCTGTTTTCTATCAAGGATTTTGTGTGTGTGTGTGTGTGTGTGTGTGTGTGTGTGTGTGTGTGTGTGTGTGTGTGTGTGTGTGTGTGTGTGCTCCTGCATATATTGAAAAGGATGGCTTGCAAGCTCTACATCTCAGTAGAACAAAGTGGGGTGCTGCTCTTGTTCACAACTACATATCATTTCTGAAGCACTACAACCTCTCTGTCACTATATCAGAATAACACTATGCCACTCACACTGAATTAGGCTTTAGGTATTCCCTCCATTTTTCCAGAGCTCTGGCTCTTCATAGTTTTTCATTAAGATTCAGACGTTGGAGAGAGGAAATGTCATCCCAAAACCTCTATATAGTGCTCTAGTCGGAGATACAGTGCACAAAAACATCCTAAATTATATGAAATGACAATTGACATTTGTAGCACAACAGAGACAGCTTCACTGCACCATCTTAAAAAACTTGGGCTGACCAGATGGACAGTCAATTGGCTCATGGACAGGACACGTGGTTAAAGTGAATAAATCCAGATCCAACAAGAGGCCAGTTACTAGTGGTGTGCCATAGGGCTCAGTGCTGGGACTACTCCTGTTCAGAATATACTTAATTGAAGTCAAGGCTAATGTGGAAAGCCTCTGCATGACAAAGTTTGTCAATGACTGCAAGCTGGGAGCAACCATTGAACCCCACAGTGATGTACATATCCTTCAGGAGAGTCTAGATCAGACAAATGATTGGTGCCAGAACCACGGCCTAAAACTAAATGTAACAAATGCATTATCATATCCTTTGGGAAGTCAAATACCCCTACAAATTACAATATTAATAGCACACTCCTAAGAGTAGACTCCAAGAGATCTAGGTACCCAGATTGATAGCAGCTTGACCTTTGACCACCATGTGACCACTGTGGTGAGGAAGTCCTTTTATGTGGCACAACTTATAAGTAAAGGTATGTATCCAGATCCAAAAGTATAGTCCCGCTGTGCTCAGCCTTCATTAGACCAATAAGCGAGTACAATGTGCCATTTGGCATGCACTTGACTAGGCACTTACAGCAGCTGGAGTGTCCTCTGAGGTTCTTCACAAAGAAAATACAGGGTGCAAACCACATGAACTTTTTGGATGGACTCGTAAAATCCCTGTCTCTTTACTGTGTCTCCTACTGACTATTAAGGGGTGACCTATGCCTGACCTACAAGACGCTCACAAATCCAGCTCTGATGGAACAGCTACACATCCACAAGTCAAACAGCATGAGGGTCACCAGATCTAGGGATCTAAACGTAGTCAGTGACTCAAGAAAAACATGCTGGAAAGACAGATATTTTTTCTCAGAGATTACCCCTTCTTTGGAACAGGCTTCCAATTCAAATTAATCAGAGTCCTTCCCTGGCCCTCTTCAAATGCAGTTTGAGTCAATGGATTTGGAATCTCAAATTCACACTTAGGATAGTGCCTATGTCCCTTATGGACACGGGCAGTCTGTAAGGTATTCAATGCACAGGAACAAATCCATGCCATCTTCTTCCCCCTAGGAGCCATATATTGGTTAAAATTGGTTTATATTAGTTGGGCTTGTAAGTCCCCTTAAACCACTAGCCTAGTAATCTCCTATTAACCTATGAATCATTTTTACAGAACACAGGAAGCTATCTCAATTCTTGATATACCAAACTTTATAACTATCACTGGATGATTTCATTTCTAGCCAAATTTTGCTTCAGTCAAAAGAAAAAACACCTAGGATACTGCAGTTCTTGAGTAAGTCTCTGTATGATTATGGTAAAAGAAGTCTCCACGGTTAAAGTCTTTACTTAATTTAGGTCACTTTTTGAATTCAAATCAAAAATATTTATCAGTCTTGCTTGTTTTACTATATCTCTAATATAATCAATTTAATGCTCATTAATGTTTTAAAAAGTTATTAATTAATCCTTAACAACTTTTAAAAATGTGAATGTGCAATGCTAGTGGGTCTGAAATGTTATCAGTAGTACTCATGAATCAAGCAATCAATGAGTCTGTACATACAAGCTCAACTATTGCTCTATTTAATATGCTAAACTGCTTAGGGGCTAAGTAGAATTTCAAATGAGTCAATGAACTTTAGTTACGTTTAGAAGACTAGAAACAAATTATTGCACTTTAATATGTATACTATATTTCAATATCTGCCACTGAACCAAGGCTTAATTTCTGCTGGACATATACAAAACAGCTGTGTAGTCAAATGTATTAGCTTCTGTTTCCTACAGACAAGTTATCCTCATTGTTGGTAAAATGGCAGCTGACAAAGGCGTCATGCACAAAATTCTCGTATTATTCCAACTAGGCTGCTGATTGAATGAGGAAGTACAGAAAGTTACTCCAGAAGCATACCTCTCAACTATACCGATTTTCATAGAATGTCCAGATTTTTGCTGCATATTTTTGTCGGTTCCTCATAAAATGTGTGGTTTTCTGGCAAATCACTGAGGACTGAAGTCACTAAATAATGACATACATGTGAGTTTCAGACTTCATATCCTTGAAAATGCATGCTAACACAAATTCTGCTATTCTAGCAAATTTCTAAGTTTATAAGAACAATATTTAAAATGTGTCCCTAGTTTTTGGCTGTTGTTCCCCTATTGTTTTAGGCTTTGGTCAGATTTTATGTGCTAAGAGGTAGAGAGGTATTGCTAGAAGGGTCATCTTTTAGCAGACTGACACTACTCAGGATAATAACCTGGCTAACCTAGTTTCATGTGATATGTAAAGCAAATTACAGATGGTCATATCTTCTGTTGTAGGCAAGAGTACAGAGACCTGAGTCTTCTAGAATCTGTTCTAGAGTAATTTTCGATGCATCTATAAGCACTGATGATGTTGGACAGGGTTCATTCACAGTAACACAGAAACAGAGGGGTTGGCCATGGTTCTGAAAAAATAATTTGCATCTCATTGGATTGTTTCATATGGTGGTAGGGATACGCTCTTAGCAGGTATGTGAATGCAAAGTATATCTTGTTCTAAATTGAATGTAACTTGATGTACAGTATTCTCTCATAGCACATATAATCCCATTTTCACAGGTTGTGTGTAAAAGTCTGTCAGGTGTTCATCTGATGACTTATAGGCCATATTTAACATGGTATAATGGCATACTTGTATGTTTAGAAGGAGAGATTTATAGCACACTGCACCAAAATTATGAATACCTGTGCAGGAATGACAAACTTAAGGATACAGAAAGAAAAAACAGTGGAAGTGCACTAAGGGAGCATTGAACAAAATTTTAATAATTTCCAAAAGATGACATTGAATCACATTGGTCTGTATGACTCTCATATGTCTGTAGAAAAGATTAAGTCTTAGGAACTAGGTTTGCAGCTTTTTAGCTTGAAAACATTCACACTGAGTTATGAAAGAGCATCAGCTTCTTGAAGATTTTGAATATGCTAACATCATTTTATGGGATTTCTTGTTATGCTGCGCACTTCAGACCTTACAATCTTCTATGGTTAAATGTGATATTTGTAGAATATGAGATACACAGCTTTAATGCTAATTCACTTGTTTTAATGACTGGTATGGAAAAGTAGACAGATATACTGAGAAATCAGTTTAAATATCTCATAGATGCTACATCATATTTCCTTTGTGCCTTACTCATTAAGCCTCCTGACATACAGGGTGCCAGAGAGTGGGAATATATTTCAAAGATAACTGCATCTGTAGATGACAGTGAATATGTTTGCTTTCAAAAGTTTCTGGTTTTGGACCTGCTGAACTATGACTCTCAGGTAGAATTATGACTCAGTTGCACTCTTTAGGAGGTTTTCATTATGGGGGAATTTGGCAGAAAGATGGAAGCTGAAGATCCAGAAATTTAATGTATCCCTCACTGCAAGTGGCTTAACTGAAAAGTTTGAAATCATTTGATAGGAAGAATTTCTACAACTTGAGTAGAATGAGTCATAAAAGTATTTTACTGTATTATTTTTTCTAAATAGAATGACAAAACACCAGCAAAAATCAGTAATTATTGTCAGCTCAGAAAGAACTTTCTATTTACAAGTCCCTATCCATCATCTCTAGATGTTTACATTATTGAGCTGAAGAACAATGACAAAGACTGCAAATTTGATAGGCTACATGATTCTTAAAGGAGACATAGAACGTTTACTAGCCCTTGTACTAGCTTATTAGTCTAGCACTTTACCAGATTTCTTGTAGCAATTATTGTAGCACACAAAAGTGCTACCAGTACTAAATGTTCTACAAGGAAACAGATCCAGTACTTATTATTAATGCCCACCCCTCCAGGCATGTCTAAAGGTCAGTTCCCTGTGCTTTCTCCTATTAACCTGGTGAACTTGAGCATCCTGAGGCAATGTAGCAGCTGCCTCATGTACATCGACAACCCTCTCCTCTTACCTCCCAACACTCAGACTTGCGAGAGATGCACTTGTATATCTGAATTGGAAGCCACACACTCTCCAGCCAAGACTGGAATAGCTGGTCAAGAGGAGAAGGTCAACACTTGCACCACACCACATGGAACATATAGCCCTCCAGAACACACACCAGGACTGCCTTCACATAAAAACACAAACCACACACCCAGTTTCGTGGAGGCTCTCAATAAAAATCTACCCAAACAGCAGAGACCTCCAAGGCAGAAATGCACTTGAACACCATGACACAACACTTATCATGAGACACATAACTCTCCTAAATAGTGTGCCAATCAACCAAAGCCCCTAAGGCAAAACAGCATGCCCAACACACTAGTCATAGGTGACTCGATGGTGAGGCACACTGATGTCCCACTTGCTAGGCTGAATAAGGAGAAAGTAACAGTCAGCTGCCTGTCAGGTGTCAGGATCCACCACATAACACACGCACTCAGGTCCCTCAACAACAGGTACAAATATGACTCAGTCATTGTACATGTAGGTGTGAATGACCTGAGATGTACCTCTCTGGACTACATGAAAAGAGACATGGAGGAGCTCTCGGATTATGTAGCCCAGGTGGGTATGACCCTAGTCCTGAACAGCATCCTACCATCACCAAGAATGATACCACAGTATAAGCAGAAAATGAGTGATTTCAACAATTGGCTAAGTTTCTGGTGTCATTTTAAGGGGATGCAGCATCTGTCTGCCTGGGAAGACATGATTGACAGACCTCAATGCTTTGCCAGAGATGGCCTGCATCTGTCACCCCTGGGCTTCCAGATACTGGCCAAGGCTCTTGCCACCCCTATAGTGCCTTTTTTAAGCGGTGCTACAAAGGCCAAATTACCACCATAACAGCTACAAACAAATGCCATATGAGGGTCATGTTGCTCAATGCTAGAAGCCTAAATCTCAAAATGCACTCACTCGAGGCACTCCTTAAAATGGAGAACATCAACATTTGTGCTGTATCACAGACCTGGTTCAAGGCAACAGAAAGCATCCCTACACTATCAGGCTATTACTCTTTCTACACCTTTTGGCCCCAGAACTTGGACTGAAGCTCCAAAGGTGGTGGTGTTTCCATATTCATAAAGAATGCTCACACTTCCAGACTGGTAAGTCAACATAATGCATCAGAGATACTTCAGGTCAGCTAACATTGGGTAAGACAGCGATTCAGGTCGTAGCCTGCTACAGGTCCCCAACCATGCCCCAAGACTCACACTCCATGTTCCTAAGCACCCTGGAGAATATTAGGGTTCAACCTAACACTCTCATACTAGGTGACTTCAACTACCCCTCCATTAACTGGGAAAACTACTCATGTACCTATACACTTGTCCAATGTTTCCTGGAGTTCATTAATTCCAGTGCCCTGGACCAGCTCTTCTTACCCCCACTAGAGGTAGCAACATCCTTGACCTGGTCATTACTAACATGGGCAACCATTGCTCTACACCAATAGTCAGCTCCTCTCTAGTTAGATCCGACCACAAACTAATCACCCACCCACACCCCTCTGCAAAGGTAACCACCATGAAAAACTTCTCCAAAGCTAACTCTGGGATCCTAAAAACAGAGGTGGCTAACTTCACGGCACCCATGCAAATGGAAAATAGTTGCATGACTGCTGAATCATACACCAATGCACTGTACGAGCACGTACACAAATGCATGGATCTCGCCATACCCAATAGAACCAAGAAACTCTTCTCCAAAAAAAGCAAGCCAATCTGGTGGTCCCCTGTCATAAACAAACTCTACAACACAAAGAGGAAACTGATGCGGAATAAGGTGAAGTCCCAAGACTGGAAAAACTCCCTTATCAGCCTCTTCAAAAAGTTGACATTCCTCATCAAATCCTCTAAAGCTAGCTATGAAAAAAGAATTGCAGCAGATAGTAAAGACAGCCACAAGGCCTTCTATACTTATGTAAAGAATCTCCACAGCAATACCCAGATTTGCTCTGAGCTACTGTACAATGGTACCTCCAATACCGAGCCAACATATATTGCCAATATTCAAAAAACAAAAAACAAACTGATGAAAAAACCACCCTTGCAGGTCCAGCACCTTTAGACTCCTGGATTCAGATGGATGTATGCAAAGATTCTTTGTAATCCACAGATTATGTTGTGAAACAAGAACGCCCATAAATGAAAAACCGAATTAAAATTTTATTAAGCTTAAAAACAAGCTTTTCGTCGGCGCTCTGCACCAACTTCCTCAGACAACAAACCGCACCACACATTTGTCTCACTATATATACATCACTACTTCACTCAGATGCGCCCCCTAGCGGCTTCCCTTTAAAAAACCACATAATTACACTTTGAAATTTTTAACTAAAAAGCGGCCAAAATCAACAATTTGGTATCTGCTACTCATACCTGCTGTCAATGCTGGTAAACCTATAATGCTCCAAATATTAAATTTTAAAGCCACCATAGTTGCATATAAGTACAAATGATCAAAAGTAGCAATAACCACAAGAAAATATAATATATATAAATAAGTATAAAAGTGGGAAGAAAATTCCCACAAGTGTTAATATAAACACTGGTATAAACAGTGAGTGGTAAACACAAAAATAAAAAATGATAAAACGCAAACATGTATGTATTCCCAAGTGGCATTTAGCCACTCCAGGGGGCTTCACCTCACTAGGCTTCTCAATTTGAGGAAGCAACTGATGGAAAGCATACTGTTAAGACCAGGTAAATGGTAAGCTTACAACTTAAGTTGCCACATCAACTCCTTGCACTCTAGTCTTAAAGAATCGGGTCCCCCCATATGCTCTTGGTGTAGCTGGTCAATCACTGAAAATGAGAATTCGTGCCTTGGATTATCTAATATGTGTTTGGCCAAAGCGTTGTCGACCTTCCCCTTCCTGATGGCATATAAGTGCTCATATACCTGTTCCTGTAGTTTCCTATCAGTCTTGCCGATATAGAAGCCTGGGCAAACCGAACACTGAGCTAAATATACCACCCGATTACTAGCACAATTGAATCTTCCTTGTTTGAGATACTTCTTGTCCCTTATGGAAAAAGCTGAACTTGCTTTAATATATCTGCAGCACCTGCACATGTTACATTTAAACATCCCAGATCTGGGGGAGGCACCAGCAACTTTGGACTCCAGGATGTTTTTGATGTTGAGGTCCCTCCTAAAAGTGACCTTAGGGGGGATAATAGTCCAAATGTTCCTGTTAACTCGGTGGTTAATAAGCGCCAATTTTTCTTTATAATGGGCACAATGTCCATTGCATCCAAGTTTAATGAAATTACAAAAGTACAACTGAAAGTATTAGACTCACTGGCAAGGCAAGGTAAACCTGGAGGCCCATCCTCCATGTTCCCCAAAATGGGGTGGAAGTGGACATTGGCCCTCTTCCCCTGCACTTCCACACTCAATTCCGCAACAAGATCAGCTGGGTACCTTCTGCTGATGAACATGCCAAAGATGAACTTACTCTCCTCATGAAATTTCTTATCTTCTGATGTCATAGGTTCACAGGTTCATAGGTTCATACTAGGCTATCTGCCCTAGGCCATTTATAATTCTAGCCAGAATGTGTTTGGCTTTCACCACCCATTTTAAATTAATTTTGCTATGCCCTTTTTTGAGGTTAGTATACTGTGCCTCTGTCTAACAGTGACACAGAAGTGATACCTGGGGTAAACCTACGATCTCCCATCCACTCATCAAGATTCCTCTTGAAGAGAGTCAATGAGGGACTCTGCCTAACCTGGACTGGGATTTTAATCCAGAGTGAAGGAAGCCTCTGGGTTATGAATCTGTCCCTCCAGCATGTCCTATTTATTTCAGTGCTAAGGTTCAAGTCTCTCGAGCGTGTAGCTCGATAGGATTTGGATTTTCTGAGGTGCAGCATGTCCATTAATTCCGGGTTGGATATGGCTTTATACGTCAGGCACAGATCGCCTCTAAACAGGCGGTATGCCACTGAGTAGAGCTGGAGTTTCTTTAACCGGGCAGCATATGGCATCTGTTTGAGCCCTTTGATCATCTTGGTGAGGTACGTTTGGGGTCTTTCCAGTTGCTGCAGGTGTCTGGTAAGGTACATACCAAAAGGGGCATTGTACTCAGTTATGGGCCTGATGAGGGATGAGTAAAGGGGCATGATGACCTCTCCTGATCTAGATGTGAATCCCTTCATGATTAGGTGGGCTATATAAAATGTTTTTCTAACCACTTTGGCCACGTGGTTGTCAAATGAGAGATTGCTATCAACTTGGGTCCCCAGGTCCTAATTACTTCTTCTGTACTTAATGGATTACCACCTATGTGGTAATTTGTGGGCACTTTGTTTTTGCCAAAGGGGATGACTATACACTTTTTGGCATTTAGCTTGAGGCCATGGCTCTGGCACCAGTTGTCTGTTTCTATGAGGCCCTTTTGGAGGATGCTTGTGTTGGCTGGAGAGTCGATTATGGCACCCAGTTTGCAGTCATCTGCGAACTTGGTCAGTCACAGTCCTTCCATGTTGGCCTGTACCTCCAAGAAATATATACCAAACAAGAGAGGTCCCAGGACTGAGCCTTGTGGGATGCCACTTGTAACTGGTTTGGAGTCTGACATGGCTCCAGCAATTCTAACCATGTGGGTTCTGTCCTTGAGCCAGTTTGCAACCCATCTTGTGACATAGGGGTTTATATTTAAGCTGGTGAGCTTATCTATAATGCCCGAGTGGGGTATTGTATCGAAGACTTTTGCAAGGTCCAGGTAGGCTGTGTGGACCACCTTCCACTCGTCAATGGCCTTGGTGACTGTTTCAAAGAAATCAACCAGGTTTAAGAGGCAGGATCTGCCCTTAACAAAGCTGAACTGGGTAGGATCCAGTGTCTGTAGGTCCCCAATATCTTTATTTATGAGGTCCATGATGATCCTTTCCATAGCTTTGCAGACCAAGCTAGTCAGGCTTTGTGGAGAGGGACCACAGTTGCTGTATGCCACTCTTTGGGTACATATCCTGTAGTAAGGCTGAGATTGAACAGTAGTTTTATGTTTGGGTTTAGCTCTTCTTGGAGTTCATTTAGGGCTTAACCGGGACACTGTCTGGTCCCATTGATGCTGTGTTTTGCTTTGGAAGGCGGCTCTTACCTGAGCATCTGAGATGTCAGGGGCAGCACTCTGCTGGTATAGATATTTGCCCTTTTGGTGGGAGTTTGTGCTGAACCTGTCAGCTAGGATGTTGGCAATGTCTGTGGGTTCGGTGCATTTCTTGTCATTTTGGACTAATTCTGAGCATATCTGGGAATTACCACCCAGGTTCCTAACATAACTAAAGAAAGCCTTGTGATTATCCTTAGTGTCCTGTGCAATTTTTCTCTCGAAGCTGGCCTTAGACGATTTTATGAGTGCCCGTAGTTTTTTGCTAATACTGATCAGAGATGCCTTCCCTTTTTGGAATTTTGCTCTATCATTTAGTAGCTTCCTCCTTCTATTGTATAATTTGTTTATGGCTGGGGTCCACCAGATAGGACGTCTGCCTTTGGAGGATTGGGTCTTGGTTTTATTTGGGATTGCATGATCCATGCATTCCTGAAGGTGTTCATGGAATGCGTTTATAAAGGATTCTGCGGTCTGGGCCGTATTTTCCACAGTCCCGGGGGCTTAGAAGGATTCCACCTTGGTTTTGAGGAGTGTGAAATTTGCTTTAGAGAAGTTTTTCACTGTGGTTTTCTGGGCAGGGGGTGGTGTCGGGATGTGAATATCCAGTGAGATTAGTTTATGGTCTTATCTTACCAGTGAGGGATACACTTCTGGTCTGGAGCATAGAGTCCCCATGTTGGTGATGATCGGGTCCAGTATGTTTTCCCCTCTTGTGGGAGTGGTAACAAGTTGTTCCATAGCATTTGAGTTTATAAATTTTAGGAACCTTTGGGCTAGGGTGTTGGAGCTAGAGTAATGCTCCCAGTCTATGTTTGGGTAGTTGAATTTGCCCAATATAATGGTGTTTGGAGAGACCTTCATATTTTCCAGTGTTCTCAGGAAGGCCGAGTGGGGTTCCTGGGTTTACGAGGGTGGTCTGTAGCAGGCTATAAACTGGAAGGCAGTTTTACCCACTGTTAGTTGCACATGGATAGTCTCTGATGCTTCGTGCTGTGCCACCAACCTGGAGGTGTCGGTATCTTTGACGAATATTGATACTCCCCCTCCTTTTGTGGGTGGGTCCAAGTTTTGGGGCTGAAAAGCATGGTATGAGGTATAACCTGGTAGTGCTGGGGTGCTCTCGGGAGCCTTGAACCAGGTTTCTGTTACTGGATAGATATCGATGTTCTCCATGCTAAGGAGAGTTTCGAGTGTGTGCATCTTGAGGTTTAGACTTCTGGCGTTGAGTAGGATTACTCTTAGTTTCTTATCCCTTGTAATACCTATGGAGGTGGGTTTGTCTTTTGAGCCTTGCCTAAAAAAGGCACTATGGGGGATAGCAAGAGCCCTTGCCAATATCCGAAAGCCCAGGGGTGACAGGTGCAAGCCGTCCCTAGCGAAGCATCGTGGCTTGTCGAGCATGTCATCCCAGACTGACAGGCACTGGATCCCCTTTGAATGACACCAATACTTAAGCCAATTGTTGAAATTGATCATCTTGTCTTCATATTGTGGCATCATTCTTGGTGAGGGTAAGATGCTACTCAAGGTCAGGGTCATACCGGCTTGGGCCACATGCTCAGAGAGCTCCTCTATGTCTCTTTTCATGTAGTCCAGGGAGGTACATCTCAGGTCATTCACACCAGCATGGACTATGACTGAGTCATATTTGTACTTGCCTTGGAGTGACCTGAGTGCTTGTGTTATGTGGCGGATCCTAGCGCCTGACAGGCAGCTCACCGTGACCTTCTCCTTGTTCAGCCTAGTGAGCGGGACGTCAGTGTGCCTGACGATAGAGTCACCTATTACAAGTGTATCAGTTGTGTTGTTTAGCCTTAAGGGCTGTGACTGTTCGGCACACTGGCTTTGTGAGCTATGTGTTGCACGTGTTTTGTTTTCGGGTAGCGGTTGCTTGGGTGCCTGCTTTGGAGGTCTCTGCTGCTTAGGCAGATTTTTATTTGGAGCCTCCGAGTATGTTTTTGTGTGTTTATGTGTTTGCTTTGCTGTCGTGGTAAGTCTATGTGAGACTGGAATTGTACTGAGTGTGGTTTCCTTCTCCTCCTGACTGGTTATGCCAGTACTGAGTTGAGAGAGCTTAGCCTCCAGTTTGGCTATATGGATGCATCTCTCACATGTGTTGGAATTTGTTGGGAGGAGGAGAGGGTTGTCTGTGTACATGAGACAGTTGTAACATTGCCACAAGATTCCCAGATTCACCAACTGGACCGGAGAGAAGATTGACAACTGACCTTTGGACATGCTAGAATAGTATTGGGAATTCCTTTATAATTGAAAAAAAAGGGACAATGGGGAACAAGGTACTCAAGAGTACTTTGTGAGAGTGTAGTGCTTTTAATCTTTTAGTGCTGACTTATATAATTGCTTTAGTGAGCAAGTGCCTTTAGTGAGCAAGTGCCAGGTAACTTAAATGCAATGTGTTACAGGTAACTTAAATGCAAAAATGACAAACAGTAACTTTCTTTTAAGTGAAACAAGGAAATTAATACAGTAAGGTTCAAATTTACTAGGTCCAATTTTTAAGCAATTGGCCTCGTTAACCGGTTAAAAGGGTGTTCACTTAAAATTGAAAAATTTGAATCAGCTTAAAAATCGGCCCAAGCTTTGGGTTTTCTTTTCATCCAAAATAAATTGGGGCCCTTTTATCAAATAAAGTGTTTCCAAATTTTGACCTTAAAAAGGAAAAGTTGTTACCTTCCGGGAAAAAAATACAAAAACATCCAAGAACCTGGAAAAAACTACTTTTTACCAGGGGGAATACAAAACTTCCCTTGGGATAATAAATTCTGTCCTAAGGAAAACCCCGAAACCCCTAATTTTGAAACCCCGGGTTTTTAAACAAAAGTCTGGAGGAAAACCCAATTGCTCCATTTTTTTGAGGGCCTTAAAAACCTTTAAGGATACTCAAAGCCTTTAAAAGGGGTAATAAACAATTTTCCTAATGGGCAAAAGATCAATCACATTAAATGGGAAAAACCCTCCCAAAAAAGTAATCTCTCAAGAATTTTAAACCCGGGCCCACCTAATTTCCCCCTGGGGTGGAAGGAATGCCCTCTTCCTGCCCCTTCCATATTTAACAGATGTCTTTTGGGGACCCTTTGGGGTTCCCCCCAAAATGGGAATTAATCCCATGAAATTTTATCCCAAATTTTAGGTTAAAACATTTCAAAAAAAAACCCGGGTCGCCCAAGGGTTATAACAAATTTTTGAACCCCTTTTAAATTAAAATAAAAAGCCCTTTTGGGTTTTTATGTGCCTGCCCCCAATACCCAAGGTTGCATAAGCTAACTATCCCAAAACCCAAGTTCCCCCTTAAAAAGGGTTTTAGGGTTTAAAAAGGCTTGGGGTTTTAATCCCGAGTAGACCCTTTTGAATTTTCCCCAGCTGATAATGAATTAAAATACTTGAGTGTTCTTGTTTTTGGGGTTTCAAACCCGTGCATTAATTTTCCCGGGGTCAGGCCTATAGTCCAAAAACGCTCTACAGGGGGTAGAAAGTTTGACCCAGCCCCCCACCGGGGGAAAAGGCAAACTGTAAAATTTTAAAAATTGGTTTTACCCTTTGGGGTTTTTCCAGGTTGGTTTGGTACTGAAGGAAACCAAACATGTCTCCAATTTTCCTGGTTTGATTTGGGCCCCATGACCCTTGGCAAGATGTGAAATTCATATAGGTTTTCAAAGTTTTTCTAACCCCTTTATTTCTGAAATTCTTATTTGGGGGCCCCCGGGTCCATTCTTTTCGTAAAGGATTACCATTAGTAATTTGGGGTTGCACCAGGTGGTTCCTTTCCCAAAAAAAACCCCTTTAGTTTGGGGGTTGCTTTTCTTTGAGGCCCTTTTTTGGGGCCCCCCCGGTTCTTTAATTTTTTATGGGGCCCCTTTTTAAGTTTGTCGAACTGGTAAAAACCTTTTTTTCTTGGCTACCCCAAAAACCCACACTCAATTCCGCAACAAGATCAGCTGGGTACCTTCTGCTGATGAACACGCCAAAGATGAACTTACACTCCTCATGAAATTTCTTATCTTCTGATGTCATAGGTTCACAGGTTCATAGGTTCATACCAGGCTATCTGCCCTAGGCCATTTATAAGCCTAGCCAGAATGTATTTGGCTTTCGCCACCCATTTTAAATTAATTTTGCTATGCCCTTTTTTGAGGTTAGTATACTGTGCCTCTGTCTAACAGTGACACAGAAGTGATACCCAGGGTAAACCTACGATCTCCCATCCACTCATCAAGATTCCTCTTGAAGAGAGTCAATGAGGGACTCTGCCTAACCTGGACTGGGATTTTAATCCAGAGTGAAGGGAGCCTCTGGGTTATGAATCTGTCCCTCCAGCATGTCCTATTTATTTCAGTGCTAAGGTTCAAGTCTCTCGAGCGTGTAGCTCGATAGGATTTGGATTTTCTGAGGTGCAGCATGTCCATTAATTCCAGGTTGGACATGGCTTTATACGTCAGGCACAGATCGCCTCTGAACAGGTGGTATGCCACTGAGTAGAGCTGGAGTTTCTTTAACCGGGCAGCATATGGCATCTGTTTGAGCCCTATGATCCTCTTGGTGAGGTACTTTTGGGGTCTTTCCAGTTGCTGCAGGTGTCTGGTAAGGTACATCCCAAAAGGGGCATTGTACTCAATTATGGGCCTGATGAGGGATGAGTAAAGAGGCACGATGACCTCTCCTGATCTAGATGTGAAACCCTTCATGATTAGGTGGGCTATATAAAATGTTTTTCTAACCACTTTGGCCACGTGGTTGTCAAATGAGAGATTGCTATCAACTTGGGTCCCCAGGTCCGTAATTACTTCTTCTGTACTTAATGGATTACCACCTATGTGGTAATTTGTGGGCACTGTTTTTGCCAAAGGGGATGACTATACACGTTTTGGCATTTAGCTTGAGGCCATGGCTCTGGCACCAGTTGTCTGTTTCTATGAGGCCCTTTTGGAGGATGCTTGTGTCGGCTGGAGAGTGGATTATGGTGCCCAGTTTGCAGTCATCTGCGAACTTGGTCAGCCACAGTCCTTCCGTGTTGGCCTGTACCTCCGAGAAATATATACCAAACAAGAGAGGTCCCAGGACTGAGCCTTGTGGGACGCCACTTGTAACTGGTTTGGAGTCTGACATGGCTCCAGCAATTCTAAACATGTGGGTTCTGTCCTTGAGCCAGTTTGCAACCCATCTTGTGACATAGGGGTTTATATTTAAGCTGGTGAGCTTATCTATAATGCCCGAGTGGGGTATTGTATCGAAGGCTTTTGCGAGGTCCAGGTAGGCTGTGTGGACCACCTTCCACTCGTCAATGGCCTTGGTGACTGTTTCAAAGAAATCAACCAGGTTTAAGAGGCAGGATCTGTCCTTAACAAAGCCGAACTGGGTAGGATCCAGTGTCTGTAGGTCCCCAATATCTTTATTTATGAGGTCCATGATGATCCTTTCCATAGCTTTGCAGACCAAGCTAGTCAGGCTTTGTGGAGAGGGACCACAGTTGCTGTATGCCACTCTTTGGGTACATATCCTGTAGTAAGGCTGAGATTGAACAGTAGTTTTATGCTTGGGTTTAGCTCTTCTTGGAGTTCATGTAGGACGCAGCCCGGGACACCGTCTGGTCCCATTGATGCTGTGTTTTTTGCTTTGGAGAGGGTGGCTCTTACCTGAGCATCTGAGATGTCAGGGGGCAGCACTCTGCTGGGATAGATATTTGCCCTTTTGGTGGGGAGTGGGGGGGGAGTTTGCACTGAACCTGTCATCTAGGATGTTGGCAATGTCTGTGGGTTTGGTGCATTTTTTGTCATTTTGGACTAATTCTGAGCATATCTGGGAATTACCACCCAGGTTCCTAACATAACTAAAGAAAGCCTTGTGATTATCCTTAGTGTCCTGTGCAATTTTTCTCTCGAAGCTGGCCTTAGACGATTTTATGAGTGCCCGTAGTTTTTTGCTAATACTGATCAGAGATGCCTTCCCTTTTTGGAATTTTGCTCTATCATTTAGTATTCGTTTATGGGCGTTCTTGTTTCACAACATAATCTGTGGATTACAAAGAATCCTTGCATACATCCATCTAAATCCAGGAGCCTAAAGGTGCTGGACCTGCAAGGGTGGTTTTTTCATCAGATATTGCCAATATACTAGCCGACAGATTCAGTGCTAAGTTTACCCCTCCCCTCTCAAAGGACCAATCACAATACCAGTAGATTGCCAGGCACCCAGTATTACTGCTGCACAGGTTAAAACAGCACTGTCCAAGGCCAAGAATACAGCTTCTATGGGACCTGACAATATCCCTGGCTGTGTTCTACATGAGCTACAGAGTGAACTGGCACCTCACCTGTGTGTCCTGTTCAATCACAGCCTCACCTCAGGCTTTGTCCCTACCAAATGGTGCACTGCTACAGTCATCCCTCTCCACAAAGGAGGAGGGACTACAGACCCTGGGAACTATCGCCCCATTAGCCTGATGAGTCTGATATGCAAAGCTATGGAACTCATCATCATGGACCTAATAAACAAGGATATATGGAATCGCCAAACTCTGGATCCCACACAGTTTGGTTTTTGTGAAGGGTAGATCACGCCTGCTCATCTTGGTTGACTTCTTTGAGCTGTGGATGAAGGCAAGGTGGTTCATACAGCCTACCTTGATCTGGCCAAGGCCTTTGATACCATTCCCCACTCAGGAATCATAGAAAAACTCACCAAGCTAGGCATCAATCCCTATATTATGGGTTGCAAACTGGCTCACTGATAGACTTCACAGCATGAAAGTAGCTGACTCCAAGTCAGACTGCCAACTAGTTACAAGTGGAGTCCCACAGGGTTCGGTCCTGGGACCTCTCCTGTTTGGCATCTACTTCTCTGAAGTCCAGGCCAACATGAAGGGACTCTGGCTGACAATGTTTGCAGACAATTGCAAGTTGGAAGCCATTATTAACTCCCCAAGTGATGTTGACATGCTACAGAATAGCCTCACTAAGACCAACGACTGGTGTCAAAACCATGGCCTTAAGCTCAATGCCAAATAATGTGTCGTCATCCCCTTTGGGAAAAACCTGGTACCCATGAATTACCTTATTGATGGTAGTCCACTCAACACAGAAAGCGTTATAAGAGATCTGAGAACACAGATTAACAGCAACCTCTCTTTTGATCACCACATTGTCACTGTGGTCAGAAAGTCCTTCTATGTGGCACATCTCATTACTAAGGGTTTTGCATCCAGGAAGAAAGCGGTCATTGTCTCCCTCTACTCTTCCCTTATTAGGCCAATCGTCAAGTACAATACCCCATTTGGCATGTACCTCACTAGACACCTGCAACAACTAGAGAGGCCACAAAAGTCCCTCATAAAGAGGATCCTAGGCCTTTAACACTTGTCCTATATGGACAGACTAAAAAAAACTCCAACTATTCTCTGTCTCATATCACCTACTTAGAGGCAATCTTTGCTTGACTTACAAATCCATGTCTGACCCAGCTCTGTCAGAAATGCTACATTTAAAGAAATCCCAATCCCTCCACACCACATGCTCCAGAGACCTTAACCTCATTACCAAAATCAACAGAATGACAGAATGTACTGGAGGGATACGTTCATAACCCAGAGACTGCCCATGCTATGGAATAGACTTCCCATACATGTCAAGCTGAGCAGCTCGCTGACCCTCTTCAAGAGAAATCTTGATGAGTGGATGGGAAATAGAAAATTCACCCCAGGGATAACTCCAGTGGCTCTACTCGACAGAGGCAGTGGAAACTAAGGTCAGTTAGCATGATGCCAGGGTAATCCAATGGCTAGGCTTGTAAAGGCCCCAGGGCCATTAGCCTAGTACACACCTATGAACCTATGAACCTATGAATAGTTTGTGGTATAACTGACAAAGCAAAATATGGTTGTGTAAGTAAAATTAGTATAACAGTAGATTTTCACGATTGCTGCTGCAGTAGCCTAAACTATATATGTTACATCCTGCTAAGGATATAACAACTGACCAACTTTCAAACTACAGGGTACCTTTCATGTACCTAAACTGTTAGTTAGCGCAAGCTGAGCTAGTTAAAAGTCAGGTTTGGGTGAAAATCCTTGAGACTTTTCATGTCAACAGAAAGGGAGAAGTGAAGGACAATGCTAGGAAAACAAAAATAAATGCTCATACCTTGGAATAAAAAAAACATACAAAAATAAGGAGGATGGTTGGAGAAAGTAGCTACCGTAGCAGTAATCATTCATACATCTACTCTTATGATAAGTTTATTTACACAACTGTACTATGTTTTTCATCATGATTATTGCTGCAGTAGACTAAGCTATATGACTAGATTACCACAGCTTAGATATATAGGCAGGAAGAGGGATGAGGGTCCAGAAGCCCCTGGAAAATGGTCCTAGCAAAGCTTGTTCTAGACCTGAAGAAGGAAACTAGTTTATAATGCTTTATAAAAGTATGCTTAGATGGCCAAGTTGCTGCTTTTAGAGTATGTCTAGAATCAAACCCTTTCCAAAAAGTCACAGATAAAGCCAAGGCCCTGAGAGAATGAACATTGACCCTGTCTGGAATAGTTTTATTGTGGTGGGAGTAACAAAAAGTAATGGCATAAGACAACCATTTGGAAATAGCATGTTTTGACATTGGTTGTCCTTTTTTCTTACCTTCACAAGAAATGAATAACTGATAGTTTTGAAATATTTTGTTCTGTTAAGATAGAACCTGAGTTGTCTCTGGATATCCAAAGTATGGTGTATCTTCATTTTTAGGCTCTAGAAAGAAGGCAGGGAGATGGATTGCTTGGCTTAAAGGAAATTCATATTCCACTTTAGATATAAGTGTATTATTAGTTCTTAACAAAACAAAAAATCTATCTTTGTGGAAAATTAAACAAGGTTGACCCACCATAAGAGCTTACAACTCAGATACTGCTCCTGCAGAGGTCAAAGCAGTAAGTAAGATTGTTTTCTATGCCGTGGACCTCAAGTCAGTCTTATGAGCTTGTTCAAATGGAGCAATTGTTAGTTTTTCTAATGCAAAATTAAGATCCGTAGGAGAAGCCACTTGTTTTCATGGATGCTTTGTATGCAACTCCCCTTTCAAAAACATTTTCACATGAGATTACATTGAAAGAGGGGTCTCCATGGACAGACATGCTAAAATGGCTGACAAATGAACCTTGATTGCAGAGTAAGACAGCAACAGGACATATATAACAGGACAATAGGACAGCAACTCACACAAATAATGTAGAATCAGCACCAGCCCTAAATGGGTACTGGCTGTTTTCTTGCCACCAACTAGAAAACCTTTTCCATTTGTTAATATATGACTTTCTAGTAAAAAAGATGTCTTCTCTCCATTAATACCTGCTGTACATCCTCAGATAAAAGGTGCTTAAAGGTATAAAAACATTATTATCCAGGCAGACAGTTGTAGTTGTTTACAGTTGGAATATATCAAACACTGCTGGTCTTGTGTGAGTAAATTCAGTACGTGAGGAAGCTTGTAGTAATTGCCCTTGGCCATTTCCTGAAGAAGAGAGAACCTCTGTTGCCTGGACCAGAATGGAATCACCACAAAGACCTTTGGGGGTCTTTCTTAATCTTCAGAAGTACCCTGGGTAATAATGGAAAATGTGGAAAAGCATACAGGAACATACCTGTCAAAAGAAAAGAAAAATAATCTGTCTTCCAGGTCTTCTTGCATGGAGTCCTAAAGCAGCATTTTGGCAACTGATTGTTTAGAGTGGAGGCAAAAAGGACTAGTTGATATGTTCCTCACAGATGGATCAAATCTTGGAAGACCCTTTAATCTAGTTTTCATTTATGCTAGACTGTCCTCATCCTGCTCAGCTTGTCTGTCACACAGTTTTGTTCTGATAGAACATAATATGCCTGTAGAGTGCTGAAAAGCTATATCCCAGGCTTCCATGGCTAATATTCACAGGGTGTAAGTTCTGTTACTCCTTGCCTGTTTATGTACTATATCACTGAGGTGTTGTCTGTAAATACTTGTAGAGGTCCCAGGAATCAAAGATGATTCAGTATTTATGAGAGCTAACACCTCTTTTATGTTTTATATTAAAGACGCACACACCTCCAGGCTGGTCAAAAAGTATGACACATAGGAGACACTCCAGGTGCAGTTAACCATTGACAAGACCCCCATTCAAATTATAGCTAGCTACAGGCCTCCAAATGTGACTTAAGATGCCCACTCCACCTATCTGGACCTCTTCAAATCTATCAAGGTTCAACCCTTTACCCTGATCCTGGGTGAGTTTACTTACCCAACCATAGACTGGAAAACTAATCATGCCAGAACACAAATGCCCAGAGATTCCTCAATTTTATTAATGCAAATGCCTTGGAACAGCTAGTTGATACCCCCACAAGAGGTGATAATATCTTGGACTTGGTATTAACCAGTATGAGTAACCACTGTAGCACCTCTACGGTTTCATCCTCCCTGATAACAGTTGACTATAAAGTGGTCACTTTCGAAGTTTCCATCTCCCCTGACTCCCCTCTAGCTAGGGTCAAACAAAAAAACTTCTCCAAAGCTGATTACAACCTCCTGAGGGATAGTATAAACAGCTTCACAGCCCTCTCCTCCACTGCAGGAACTGGCACCAATGTCCAAATCTACATCAAAGTACTATACAAGCATTTATATAGATGCATAGAATCAGGAATACCCAACAGGACAAAATCATCCTGCACAAGGAAGAGTAAACCTGTCTGGTGGACATCTGCAATAAATAAACTATATAATAAAAGGAAAAGAATTGCTATCCAGGACCAAGAAGGAACAGGTGCTCAATTGAAAGCAATCTCTCCTTAGCCTGAGCAAGCAAATAAGAGCACTAGTGAAATCCTCTAAAGTCAACTTCGAGTCCAAATTGGCCACATCTACTAGAGACAATCATAAGGCCTTCTTCCTGCAATCTCAAAGGAAGCACCCAGATCTGTTCAGAACTGGTGGTCAAGGACATCACATACACAAATGCTGTAGATAGCCAATCTACTGGCTGACAGATTCAGTGAAAACTTCTTCTCTCTGTCTCCCCCATCAGTAAATCAGGACATCCCCAGTACTTAAACAGGTTATCACTGCCCTCCCAAAGGCAAAAATTACAGCCTCCATGGGACCTGATAACATCCCAGGCCCTCAAGTCAGTCTTATGAGCTTGTTCAAATGGAGCAATTGTTAGTTTTTCTAATGCAAAATTAAGATCCGTAGGAGAAGCCAGGCAGGAACTTGCAGCACCATTAGGCACACTATTCAACCAAAGCCTTTGTCCCAGTTGAGTGGAGGACAGCTACTGTCATCCCTTTAGGCAAAGGTGGAGGTCCACCAAGCCAGGAAATTATAGACCCATCAGCCTAACAAGCATGATCTGCAAGGTCATGGAATGGATTATCATGGACCTCATTAGCAGGGACATTGGCAACTTCCAAACACTTGACCCCATGCAGTTTGGCTTTGTCATGTCTGTTAAATCTGGTCAACTTCTTTGAGACAGTCATCGAAGCCATGGATGAGAGGAAGACGGTGCACACTGCCTTATCTTAACCTGGCCAAAGCCTTCAACACTATTCCCCACTTGGGCATAGTAGATAAACTCTCTCAACAAGGCATCAATCCATATATTAACAGATGGGTAGCAAACTGGCTCACTGATAGAACCCACTTAAACAAAATAGGGGACGCCACCTCAAGCAGTAGACCAGTAATGAGTGGCATACCCCAGGGATTGGTCTTGGGGCCTCTGTTATTCTGGATATACTTCTCTGAGGTGCAGGCCAAAACCAGTGGGCTATGGCTGGCCAAGTTTGCAGATGACTGCAAGCTGGGAGCAGTCATCAATTTCCCAAGTGATGTGGACGTCCTCCAAGAGGGTCTCACCCAAACAAATGACTGGTGCCAGAAACATGGCCTCAAGTTGAATGCCAAAAAATGTATCATCATCATCCCCTTTGGGGAGAGTGATGTCCCCACATATCACATTAATAACAACATCCTAAGTACACAATCAGTAGTGAGGGATTTGGGCACCCAGGTTGATAGCAACCTGACTTTTGACCACCATGTTGGTTCCGTTGTACGGAAAGCTTTCTAAATGGCCCACCTCATAAGTAAGGGTATCTCATCCAGGGACAAAGAGGTCATAAGATCCCTGTATTCTTCCCTTATAAGGCCAATTATTGAGTACAACTCCCCCTTCAGCATGTACCTCGCAAAGGTCTACTTCATAACACTGAAATTTCATAATGTTGAACTTCATAAAATTGAGACCGGAACACTGAAAATTCAAAACACTGAAAACCCAAAACATTGAAACTCAGAACATTGAAAGTGTGCTTCATAACATTGAAAACTACATTGCCCAAGTAAATCAGATCCCCTACACCTACAACACCTAACTAACAAACACATTTTCTACTATGTTTCTGCAAGGGGGCAAGCCCCCCTGCACCTACCATGTGGGGGCCTCTGTCTCTCTCACTTCCCATAGATTAAATGTACCAACTCCAAGATCGCACTACAGTGGAAAACAGTTAATTTGATAACCTCACATACACTGAGGTTAGGAAATTAACTTTTTTCCACTAAAGTGCGATCTTGCAGTTGGTATATTTAATTTATGGGGGGGGGGGAGAGCCCCCCCCATGGTGGGTGCAGGGAGGCTTGCTCCCTGCAGAAATGTAGTAGACAGTGTGTTTGTTAGTCAGGTGTTATTATAGGTGGAGAGGATGTTATTTATATATGCATTATAGTTTTCAATATTATGAAGCACACTTTCAATGTTCTGAGTTTTCAATGTTTTGGGTTTTCAGTGTTTTGAAATTTTGATGTTCTGGTCTCAATGTTATGAAATTCAACATTATGGAATTTCAGTGTTATGAAGCAGACCTTACCTTGCCAAGCACAAGCAACAGCTGGAGAGACCACAAAGGTTCCTCACCAGGAGAATCCAGGGCCTCAAACACCTACCCTACACAGATAGGCTAAAAGCCCTATCCCTGTACTCAGTTTCATACAGACTCCTCAGAGATGACCTCTGTCTGTCATACAAAGCAATTCAGACTCCACCTTGATGGGACTGCTGCATGTCTGCAAGACAAGCTCCAGTCAAGCAACCCGTACTCACAACGTCAACCTGGTCTGTGATATCAGCAGGACATGTTGGCGGGACAGATTTGTGCCCCAGAGACTCACTCTTCTGTGGAATAAACTCCCTCTACCTCTTTATCCCTTTTAAGCAAAACCTGGATAACTGGATGGGAAACAGAAAATACACTCCTGGGATTCCACCTGTGTCCCTGCTGGACAAGAGCTCTGGGTGCCGACTTGTTTAAACATGGGCTAAACTTTTGGCTAGGCTTATAATGGTCTCAGGGTCAATAGCATAGCAACCTCCTATGATCCTATGATCCTATGGTCTGTATTTTTTTCCAAAAGATCCTGCACTTTTATTCCAAAATAATTGCTATCCAAGCAAAGTTTGAGGTGTCTGTTGTGAAAGACTGACTGTGGTGGAGCAGGACACACACATTTGCACATAAACAAAACCTATACCCTTACCTACCTCAGACCCTAGCTCTAACACTCAAACACATGCACATAAACTCTCACCCCCTTCAAACCAAACTCATCTGTCTCGACAAAATATACCATCGACATTTTTACCAATCGGCTATCCATATGTTCGAACATATGTTCAACAAAATACAGGTGAGCCACATCTATTCATCTATATGTATAGATATTTTTTTTCCTTTGGTAATTCAGGTTATTTGCTTTTATTTAAAAATGATGGACAGAGTAAGCCAAACCTGATAAATAGCAGTGAATATGATTCTATACAAAACATCATTTGTTTATATAAACTCACTCATAACACTTACACGATCATTGTTATGCATCAAAAATATAAATTTAGATGTATTTTACCTATACTGAAAAATGTCAAATAGTGTTATAAAATCAATATCCACAGTCATTGCTCTTGAAATTATTTCCCTTATATGATTGATCAGCCTTGCTTGTACTACTACTCAATCTCTATAATAGTAACACTTCTTTAGAGAGTATACACCAACAAATTCCTTACATAAGCTGTCCAAAAGGGGTTAAGCTAACTTACTGTCTTCTAAACAATTAACGTTTTGTCATTCATGGACTGAAAAAAAAGAAGGCAAACTATTTATGCTTTCATAAATTAATAATTACTAATTCTGCTCATTTTCAGTGGGTTCAATTGCATATGGTTTTAACCTCTGGTCTAACTCGTCTCACTCTCTTTGTCTCTCTCTTTCTCTGCTGACTTCCTTATATTCTTGTTTAATTCCAAATCTTTTAGTATAATATTCCTGTCTGCATTCTGCTTCAGCTCTGAACATGTTCATCAGAATAACAATGCAAGATCCAAGAATATTTTCATTTTTCTGCATGAACGAGCTTAGTGATGCTTCTGTCCCACATTTCACCAACATTCAATAAGTGGCACATACTTTGTGTCTTCTTATATAGTTAAAATAACAGTACTCAGTACAGTACCCAGACTACTAACTACACCAATCCTATTGTAGGTAACTCTAGACACTTGGAAGTGAAACTGAGTCTTTTCCTGTAAGAACAGCAGAGGAAAGCACCATTACCAGAAAATCACTCTATTTAAAACAGCTGCAACAAGTACCTTTGTTACACTTAAAGTACTTGTACTTCAATAAAGTGCTTAGATTTTCAAATAAGATATATAAGCACTTCAATATAGATATAATGAACACGTAGGACATAGCTTGTAACATGTATAAGTGAAACTGGAAAATTGGGGTTGGATTTGAAAGTCACTATTTATTTTAGAACTGCATATGATACCCTATATGAATTTAACCAGACATATTAAAAAGGCAGCAATGTACGATTATCTGTTGTGATTGCTTTCCGATGCGTACTCTTCCCTTCTTGATCTGTCTAATTTTACCTTTACTTTAGTCCATTTGAAATGAAAACATTAATCCTCTTCCATTCTTCCTGTTTTTTTCTTTAGCGTTTCACCATATAATTGGACTTTATTTAATATATACATCTGTCTTTTTATCACATTTCCGACACTATGTCATCATTGAAAGACCTGTTTTATACTTCCTGCAAAACCTTAGCTATCAGTCTTTTTTCTCAGCTTTTTGTCTCATGCACCACTAAATTTTCTTACTCACAAACACACACAAAAAAAAGACAAGGCTGATTTTGGAAATTAGAGGAGATGCCTTCAATGTAACACTAGACCAAAACAGGACTGACTTGTTGGAAAAATGGAATATGACTTGTTGGTAAAAAGGAATGGAGCATTTAATGAGGAGAATATTTTCTGGGCACAGTGAAACTGCATGGAGAAATATCTGATGAGGAAGTTTAAGAAAGGTAGACAGTACAGACAGCATGGAGGTGAGACAAAGAAAGATTAAAATAAAAAAAAAAATGGGAAAATCTCAAGAGGATGGTGAAATTAGTGAAAGTTTTTTTAACCATTTATGTACAGCCCTCGGAACAAATAGGGGTAGGTGAGTGTATTGGGATACCCTGACATATTTGAAAAAAATTAGTAAGGAAGGCAGTAGTAAGAAAAGTTGGAAGGTACATGCACAACTAAATATTACACCTGGAGAGTAAATTGATTATAGGCCTTAAAAAAAAAAACAATTCATTAGAAAAACAGAAGGTCAGCCTCTTTGAGATTTATTTACAAAGATAACAGGTTATTATTACCAAAGGAGGAAAATGAGCTGCCCGACCGGGTGAATTATATAACAACCTCAGTAATTAATGACTATTTAAAAATCAAGCTGAAATGGATGAATTATATACCAACCTCAGTAATTAGTGATGATTTAAAAATCAAGCTGAAACTTATGAATTATATACCAACCTCAGTAATTAGTGATGATTTAAAAATCATGCTGAAATATACCAACCTTAGTAATTAGTGATTATTTAAAAATCAAGCTGAAATGAGTGAATTATATACCAACCTCAGTAATTAGTGATGATTTAAAATCAAGCCGAAATGGATGAATTATATACCATTCTCAGTAATTAGTGATGATTTAAAAATCAAGCTGAAATATACCAACCTCAGTAATTAGTAATTATTTAAAATTCAAGCTGAAATGAGTGAATTATATACCAACCTCAGTAATTAGTGATGATTTAAAAATCAAGCTGAAATGAGTGAATTATATACCAACCTCAGTAATTAGTGATGATTTAAAAATCAAGCTGAAACTGATGATGAGGAGAATGATGATGCTGAGGATACCAAAGCAGAATTCAAGACAAACAAACCAAAACGTGTTAGTATATCACATAGACACAATTGCTTTGGTTGTTTGTCTGTTTATTTATTGTTGTCATTTATTAACTAGAATAGTTACAGCTCAGCTGAACAGCCTTTTTCAGTGAAGTGTCTGGGAAACACGCTCCAAGTATAGTTCACATGAAGCTGGTTACAAACGCAATTTATAAAATCAAAAAATAAGCATACATTTGAAAGTACATTATTTGTATAACAGATGTAACATTAAGTACAATATTTACATTCAGATTATATATATATATATATATATATATATATATATATATATATACACACACAAACGTTTGTAATTGGTAATACCTCAAAACTATTTTTGTAGATATTTCAAAGGATTTTATCTCAACTGAGATGAGAACAGGATTAAGGGGGGTACTCAGAAGCGAGTAAGAATGTACTTATGTTATTAAGTTAGTTAAGTTGAAAACAATTTTAGGTAGAACTTTGAGCAACATGGCAAAGCATTTCATACTGGTGTCAGAACAGTAATGCTTTTGTATGACTGCAGCAAGTATGGAGATGTCGTCTAAAGTTATATCTTCATACATGCACAATTTGAAGCAGGCATTAGATCACACCTAAGCTTTGCTGTGAATGATTTACTTTTGATTATGATCTTATGCCTAGAGGTAGAGTTCCATTTTTCGGATGCCGGTATGGAAGTCACCATGTTGATTATTAGATTTTAATATTAGTAGTTGGTTTTGATTTTGAGATCTAAGGGATTTGTAAGTTTATATTTTCGTACAAAGTTACACATAGTTGGGCAGATATTTATTTTGTACAAACTGTTGCTATGAGTTTGTACTGAGATATTACATACTATGCTATAGATCTAACACGTCTATTTTTAATGCCATACACAGTGGTAAGTTTTGTTTGGAAGATTTTTTTCATTATGTTTGTTCTACTTTTCATTTATGTGCGTTTTGGACATACAGGACAAATAGTTGGTAAAAGGAAGACTAGAAAGTAATAATGAACCAGCAATTGATAATAGTGCTGATCCTGTTAAGTAAGTTTTTTACTTATACAGTGCACACATTTTTATTTATTTATTTTTTTAATTGTGCAGTCAGAGTGTCGATCAGATTTTAAGTTTTGTTCTACAATGACTCCAGTGCACCATTGCAGGGGTGCAGTGGTTAACATTGTTGCCTCACAACAAAAGCTTCTCTGGTTCAGTTCTCAGCGGAGGTGCCTTCCTTGCAGAGGCGGCATGCCCTCCCTATTTATGTGGGTTTCCTCTGGGTACTCTGGTTTCCTCCCACATTGCAAAGACATGCGTCTGCAGCATTTCTCCTGGGCCTTGGTTTGTGACACAAGTTCAATTATAATTTGCAGTAGTGGTGTAATTTAAAAAACAGTATTATGTTTGTGGATAGTAGCAACACTGAGGAAAATTAATTTATTTAGTTGGCATTTCTCCAAACTATTAAATAACTGTGGTGTAATGAATTATAGTTAATTTGTTATTCACACTGGTCACATAAGCTCTGAGTCAACAACACATTCTTCGGTTGTAGCTTTTTCTGTTCTCACATAGGTATCAGTCACAAATATGTTAAGCAGTAGTGGTCTTATTACTAATCCTTGATGTGTGCCATCTATAACGGAGTGATAGAGCAAATTACCGTTTGGTCAGTGAACATACTGTGATCTATCAGATAACATCAAGTCACTCTGTTGTTTATTTAGCTATTTTAGTAAGAACAAAGTGGTATGAGATGGTATTGAAGGAAAATAACTTGTGAAGTTTCTGTACTGTGACCAACAGAGAATAAATACAAATTCAGTAGGAGACAGCAAGCTCACTTTTATTAGGTGGCTGAGGATTTGTGCATGCATTTTCAAGAATTTTCACTCGAGATAATAAGGTATTTGCCTATAGTTGAAGAGGTCAAATGAGGTACAGAGGAATTATATGTGCCTGGTTCTGCAGTATAACTATATTGAGGATTTTTCACACATTTATTTATCAGCAGTTTCTTCAGCAGCTATGCAGTGATGATCAGAAGGAAGAATATGTAACCAGAATGGAGAATGGTGGGCTTCTGTTTCTTCAGTAATCCTTTGATAGACTCTGGCGATACAGGGGCTGAAATGAAATACTCTATTGGTGAAGCTAGTTGTTTCCTCTAAAGAGGTGATATTGTCCTGGTTAAGTGATAATATAGTTGCCTCTTGATTTCTCATATTTTTACTTACTGAGCCTATTAACTATGCTCTGTCTGCTTTCTCCATGCCATCTCACCAGTACTTTTCACATATTCTCTATCTTCTTCATTTTTCTTCCCTTTGGTGATCATTTCCTGAAGGACTTTTCCTTAGGATCATAGGAGGGCAATCAACTTCATGATGGATTTATAGGTGTTTGACAACTGCTGAATGATAATAGATTTTATGGAAAGGGTAGAAATATATTGCAGGTAAGGGGACTGGATAGTTCTTTTTGATCTGTGTAAGGTATCTTGTTGAGTGCAATTGGATTTTTTGCAAGAGGTTTTGAAACTTGCAGGATCCACAGGGAAATTTAGGGGATGGCTTCAAGCCATGCATGATAAACTATAACTGGAATTATTTGTAAATGGATGCATATAAGAAGTGAACCAGATACAGTGGAGCACATGGCTGGGTTGTCCACCATCCCCAGGGCTCCTTATCATAGTAATTGAGAAAGCACTGAGAGATGTCAGGAAGTTGCTGATGAAATAGTGTTAGCTATTGGCTGATGATAGCATTTTAATTACTGAAACAGTAGAGACTCCACTCAAGTTGGTGTTACAGATTTTTGCAGAATTCAGAAGGGAATCCAGGCTTCAGTGCAAAAAGAAGAAAATTGTCCAATTGCGGGTAAAAGAAGAAAGGGGAAAGGGGCCTTATTGGGAATAGAGGATAAATATATCCCATATATTTTGGAGTTAGAAGTGGTTATCAGAGTAGAAGTTACTGCCATAAGAAATATAGCAAGAGTAGAAAACAAAAGTTCAGGCTAAAATGGATAAGGAATCAGAAATGAGAGAATCTGTGTTGGACAGATTCTAAATGACCAGTCTCATGACCTCACTTCCTATTCTACATGTGATCAGCAAAAACACAGCACCATGGAATGCCACTTTATGACAGAAAAATATAAGGCGAGAATAAACATGTGTAACAAGGGTTAAGGAAGTGACAATGGTAAAAACAAGATTTATGGCATGAAAACTAAGGTAAGGATAGGTAATACTATACTTTCCAAGTTGTGTCCTTGTTTATAGTGTGCATGATGTATAAAAGAAATGATCACTGAAGAGGCAGTCAGTAGACACAATGTACATGAAGCCATCCTCCCAAATCAGGAAAGAAGGAAAAAGGCAGGGGTAGAGGATAAAACAGAAGACGTATGAAGAAAAGGTTAAGGGACATGTAAAATGGTTTAGCAAGAAATGCACATATGAATTCAAAATTCCCAAATGTTAACTAGCTGTCTAGTGAAAGATGAATTTAGAAGTTTATAGGCAACGAGACTATAGGGAAACTGAAATAATGGGGAACACAGGTGTGCCAGCCTCTCTTAGAAGTGAGTTAAAAAGCAAGCTACATTCTGATAGTTTCTTTTAGTACAAGACATATTCATATATTTGATGTGTTTAACAGACTGTGTTAGTGCTCCTGATAGTAAAAAAGTGTCTGCTGAGAAAAGCAGATGAAATTGAGGATTATAAGAAAGGAAGATAAAAGTCTCCATGGAGGAAATAGTGTTGCACTACTAGAGGTAGAAGGAGTGCAACTTACAAGGACATCACAGAAAGCAAGAACGAGTCTTCGGTAAGAATACCTGGAAGAAAGTCTTTCACAGAAGTAGGAATAGCTAATAGACAGAGTGGAGCATTGACGTATGCAGGAATGTGAGGAATTAAATTATTTATTTATGGGATCAAATCATGAGGATACTTAATTGGGGTAACTAACCCCAAAAAGTCTAGTAAAAAGGTGAAAGAAGATAACAGTTATAATCAAATCCAATTAGCCAATAATGGTAGAGCTCGGAGGTGTGCTTACAGGAGCGCACACTTACACGCACACAAACACACACACACACACACACACACACACACACACACACACACACACACACACACACACACATCACAAAGAGAGTGTAGGATGCCATTTCTGTGATGTAGGTGCCCACATAATCTTCCATGGGTAGAGGATGGACCATTAAAAAAAAAACTGTAATGGCTACATGTATGATATGATGGTGAAAATGAACCAATCCATTGCAAAGACTAATGGTGAGGAGGTATCAGGGAAATATGTCATGATTTTCAGCATTCAAAATGTCTCGAAAGAGAAAACATGTGAATGCTGAAAATCTACAAGTCAGAAAAATAAGTTTCATTATCCAATAGTGCAATGTATTATACAAGTCAGACACCATGTATTCCATCCATTATTTTTTTGTTTGCCTATTTATCTCTATACATGTTTATTTACAGTAGTATTCTCTCTTCATTACATTATTGCATGATACAGCATCTGTTAAACCATTAAACTCTTAAATCTGCTGTCACGATGATGTCTTTCTGCTGTATTTCTGAAGACATTTTCTATTTTTTGGCTTTAGATAGTTTTACCATTGGTGGTATTGTTACTGTAGTGTGAGTGTTAGCTCAGTATCATTGAAACAGATGAAACCATTTCAAATTCAACAGAAATAAAAAGCACATTACTGAAGAAACACTCGCACCACTCTGTTTTAAGCAGTTTTGTTCTCTTTAATGTGAGAACCTCATCAGAAATAGAACAAAAGCACTTAAAACAGAGTGACAGAGTGGTGTGTGTGTTTCTTCAACCGTGTATTTTTTATTTCAGTATCATTAAGCTTGTAGTTCATTTATGTTGTTAGGCAGTTTAAGGGAATTTAGTGTAGCTTTTTTTCCTTTCAGTTAAATTTGCTAGAAATGATGCTTTCCAATTAGCTAGTTGGTGTTTCTGTTTTATTTTATGTTATTTAACTAACTTTGCTATTTTTTTTTTCATTTTAGTAGCATTAACTCATTGCTTTGCACAAGAGTATACTTATCATGAAAGCAGATTTTCTATGTATCCCATAAGAATATACTCATCTTTGCAGAAGACTTGTACTCCTGAAGCAAGAATACTTGTCACTGTTTTCAAATACTAATTTCTGAAGTCCTTGTAATGGTACATGCATAAAGCTAAGGCAGCAATGTGACATCTTCAAGCTGATTTGATTTACTAAGCACGTCAGTGAAATGGTCAGCATGAAATGTGCAGAGCTGGAGATATTAAGAAGTGTTTGCAAAATGTTATGAAAATTATGACATATTTCCATGTTTACATTAATAATGCAAAAATAGAGTGTGATACTGTCTTGCTGGGGTTGGTATATTCAAGCAGTGGGTGTTAGTGAAAAATGACATTAAAGTATGGAGGATAATTTGAAGACATTTTGAGAAAATAAATGCTCGTTGGGTAAACAGTTATGATTATTACCAATATTTTTATAACTACAATAATTTCATAAAAGCTGTGTAACCTACAAGTGAACAAATGGTGCCATCTTATACATAACATTAAGGCACACAATGTTGTCACTAATACATGCCATCTAATATAAATGGCTTTGTGAATTAATACTGTTTTCAACTATTGCAAAATTATAATATGCATTATTTGCACAGATTTAGCAATATAAGAAAGCAGAAGTATGCTATCCCCACTAGTGATACTTCATTGGAAATCTCTAGAACAACTGAACAATTCTCTTGCTGATATCTTGGATCTGTCTTGCAAAACTTACAAAAATATAACCTTTTGTTTGACCATAACACCAGAATTTTTGACAAAACAAAATACATTTTTTTTTCTTTCACAAATTTGCAATATAAAATTAGCATTTACAGACTGACAGGCAGGCAGACTTTAAATATTAACATAAGTATACATAATAGGCATTAGGTACCCATCACAAGGGGCCCAATTATTTACCCAGATGCAAGGGCCCCCACTGACAACATGTAACAGAATTGCACACAGGCAGGTGTGGGTTTCTCCTTCTTCTTTGCCTGGTTCTGGCTGACTTGTTTGCATGGCAGCATTGCTTGATTTGCGGTACCACCAACACAATTTTAATTGCTTTCACTGTAAGCTGTGTTGTCAACTGAAAGCTACACTCCATCAGGTCTACTTCAGTGAAGAAAGGACTATTTGTTTACAGCACCCAGGGAAGTAAGTTGCATGTTTTTTTTTTACCTCTTTAAGAAGTGTCAAAGCAAGGACCTGATTGGTCCTGGCAGAACACCTCCTTTGTCAGTTGTCTTTTAAAAGGCATGTGAGTAGCAAGCATTCCTTTCTCTTGTTTTTCAAGGGAAAAGCTTGCTTTGCTACTTGGAGTTTTGGTAGGCCATTTATTGGATTACTGGTAGTGTGAGGAGGGGAGGACAAGTACTTCAGAAGAAAGCCTTTCAGCAGCGATCATTGGAATAAGCCAAGGAGCTGCATTTTCAACTGCACTTGTAAGGATAATTTTTAAAAGGTCTGAAAAACTGCCCTTTTAAGGGCAAATTAAAAGGGCTGAACTTGTCTGTGTGGTAGCAATCAGGGGTCAACCTTCAATCATTTAGAGTGAGCAGAGGATTAGTAGCAGCCTTCCACTGCAAAAAAGTTGCTTTTTTAACTTTTTTTGGGAGGGGGGGTGATTAAACACACGGTGATGAGGATTGTAATATTTTTCCCCAGACTTCTTAGGGGATTGGGGGGTGGGGGTGGAGAGGAGCTGTGGTTTAAATAGTTTTATTGCAGCTTTGTCCACAATTCTTGTGCTAAGTGATTGGGGGGGGGGGGACTTGTCCATGATAATTAATGTCCAGATTGTAGTCTTTTAGTCAGTCCTGCATAAGAATATTCATATTTTTTATTTATTCATTTAGTTAGTTAGTTAGTTAGTTTTGCTTTGTCCTGAATTGTGGTGAAAGGTTGGTAGTGGGGTACAAGTAGCTGTGAGAATGTTGCAGATGATGTTTTAATGTAAACTCATGGGCTAGGTGAGAGCCGTACACTCTATGGGCTCCTATCTAGAAACCTTGATTGATACTCCATTCCCTGGCAAGTGTCAGGGGTAATCACACGTGGATGTTTAGAGCCAGAAAATTACTAACCTGTTATCTGGGTTAAGTTATTCAGAATGTCCGTCAATAACCATAAGTGTGAGATGCTAAAAATTCCATAAACCCTGCTGATCTATCTAATGAATGTCATGGTATCTACTTTTACTAAATAATCCTAACATAAAGTGATCAGATAAAACTGCAAATTTACCTCGTCTGTGTACACTTATAAAATAATGATGCACTCTATTATTGACCATTTATTTCCTCCAATGCAGCATCTGCTACATGAGTGGTTCTTCCCCGATCAGACCTTACATATTCATCTTGCTAAAACAGAAATTGCAAAATTCAAGTATTGACTGATTTTTAGAAACTTAGTATTATTCAGTCATGTTTTTTAAACTTTCTGCATTATACCTCCATGAACAATTTTTTCAGTTTACAGTCACAGGACAGGTTCCAGCTTTCTAATTACTGGGATGATTATTTAAAGAAACATAGTTTACAAGTTGATTGGAATTGTATATCATATAATCATTATAAATATATCCTATTTGATACAAATATTTACACATAACTGATTCTCCATAGTATTTGTTTAATACCTATAAATCTAGATGTGTTTCATTGTAGTGTTACAGAGCTATAAATAACATTTCATTGGAAAGCTTGTTGCACATAAGACTTTAAACTTGTATCTTTATCAGCATGGGCTTTTCTTAATTTATTATTGAACAATATGCGAGAAGAAAATATAATTTTGCAAGTTATTGCCTTTGTCAATAAAGTTTATGATTCCAAAAATTGGATGGGCAGATGCAATATCTTATTTCAGATTTGGAAATGTTTTTAGTGAAAATGCACAAGTCCATCAAGGTAGGATACATCTTTTGTAACTCTATCAAAAATATCCCAAAATCTAGGAAAATGTTTGCAGAATGTCGTTATCACTATGCATGCAAAATATAGGACATTCTCATTATGATATGAAACTGCGGAAAATAATTTTTTATGAAACATTCTGATGCATAAATCTAGCTGTGGGAAACTTATTATAGTGAAGTTCATATGTCAGCACCATGTTGTTAACGAGGATAACACTGTCTCACATATGATAATCAACACAGGACAGCCTTGAAATCTTTTATAGCTTTAAAAGCTGTAATGCATTTCCTGGTGCCATAGAAATGTTTGATAGAGTAGACCATCTGACAGGTTTTAAAGATGCTGGGTTGATAAAACATGCATTTCACTTCTGGTTGCTGCCTGTCTGCCAATATAAAATATGTTACAGCTTTCACAAAGCTGTAGAACACCTCATGACACTGCACTTTTTTTCCTGGTAAAGTTTTGAAGCACTTAAAACGCAACATACATTACAAAGGATTGTGGGTAATTAATCACAACTTCATTTTTTTATGTTATTTCAAAATGAATTCCAAGATTCATTTTGAGAATTCCCCTTTTGAGGTGAATTTCTTGGACTCCGTGTATTGAACATACAACAAACGGATTATGATCAGCAACTTCCTCATAATCCTCCATATTATTACTTGCTATTTACTATCGCGGATAATAAACTATTTTTTATCCTCTTTCTTAGCATGTTTGGTTTCTAATTTTGGTTTATGTTTGGAAATGATGAGATTGTTGTACTTCTATAATTTTAAGGAACGGTATAAATATCCTGGTGTTATTCATGAGAATATTCTTTGCTATTTAAGAAATTTCAGACATATGTTTATGGGGATTTTCATGCTTGTTATGTATTGTTGTTTTTGTTTTCATACTCGGTACACTCTATGGAAGAATCCATAAATCAGTTATTTAGAAAACAGAACACAATTTCCATTTCTATTTTCACTTACTCCATGTTTAGCTTGCTTGAATGCATGGCCATAATTAATATAAGCTTGCCATGAAGGCATTTGGTTGCTTTACATATAGCTGCAGGCCTTTACATCAGTATCGACCTATACTATTACAAGTGAGTTATCAATCCCCTGTTAAACAGCAGCCAGAAGTATTGCAGTATTGGTTAACCTATTTGTTGACTCTCATACTAAGGACCATAATAGCCTCATCCATTGCACTGATGAGCACTACCAGTAGACTTTGAAGTGATTTTATTTAGAAAGCTACAGGCTCTGCTGTTACAAGTATGAAACCACATGATGTAGACTTAATAACTTAAAACAAATGCTCTTCCAAATATACTTTATTCCTTCACCAGAACAAAAAGGATCTAACTCTTTACGTATGTATACATCTACACTTAGGACAGATGAGTACACTAAATACAATAGGCTAATGTAATAAGTCTACATAGGTTCATAGGTACATAGGATGTTAATAGGATAACAGCCCTTGAGCCCTTAAAAGTCTAGCCATATTTTTACTGAGTTACCTCAATTGCCGGTGGTTAGGCGAGTGAAGTAAGGATCTATGGTAGTTAATACTGACTTCCTTTGTCCAGGAGGGACAATCAGCACCACCCCAGGAGTGAATTTGCGGTCATCCATCCCATCCATTAATCTAAGTTGTGTTTGAAGAGGGTCAGGGAGGGGCTCTGCTTCATGTAAATTGAAAGCTTGTTTTAGAGAAGTGGTAGTCTCTGGGAGATGTAGCTATCTCTCCAGCATGACCTATTCATGTCAGAGGCTAGGTTAAGATCCCTGGAGTGAGTGACCCTCCTGCAGTTTGATTTACAAATTTGTAGCATTTCCATTAGAGCTGGGAGACTGCTCTGTAATTAGGTGCAGGTCATCCCTTAGTAACCAGTGACATGGCTTTCAGTCTTTAAGCGTAAGACTTGTTTTGTGTACCCTGTAATTTCTTGGTGAGAAACCTCTATGGTCACTCCAATTGTTGCAAGTATCTGGTGAGGTGCATGCAAAGGGGAGATTTGTACTCAATTATTGGTCTGATGAGGGTCAGATATAATGGAATTCTAACATCCTTGGATCTACATGTGATGCCTTTACTTATAAGATGTGCCATACAGAAGGATTTCCTTACTACTGTGGATACTTGGTGGTTAAAGTTCAGATTGCTATCAACCTGAGTACCCAAATCACATATAACTGGGTCTACACTCTACAATAAATGGCAACCTACCTCATAATGTAAGGTTTCATGAATTTTTTTCTTCTTTACGAAAACAAGTATACAGTGACACACAGTTAGTGAATGTATAGATGGGGAATGCAATGTAAACAAATCAAATTAGCTGTTAGTGCTTTAAAATTAGTATACACTATTTTATAGAACAGTTTATGATAACATTATACATGATGTAATGCTTACAGTGTGTGGGAATCAGAATTCCTGAAAGCACACATCTCTATGTCTCAGCGGAAAAAGTCGTATTTAAATTAAATTCAGATCTGCTCACAATGTGTAGCCACCCCTTTTGATGAGAAGGCCACATAAACTAATCATCTTATAGGTTATAAAATCTAAATTGTCTTCAAACACAATACATTTCTTTAATATATACAACCAAACAAATGTGCGCCACAGCATTTATAAAGTAGCATGATTTCAACATGGCTCAGAAACACCATATATATCATATTAGCAGTTGTTAAGAAAAGCTGCCATAATGTATATGAATTCCACTAGTTCTTGTAGAAAGCAGCTGTAATGAAAACTGTGTTCTTTTTAAATACATGTTTATTGACATAAATGCAATTGAACAAATTTGAAAGAACAGAAGACCGCATTAAAAAGTTGTATTTAAAAAATCTAGACAACAAAGTGTAAACAATCCTGCCCATTCATTTAACAAATCAGACCATCCTGCAATCAAGGAGACTTTTAGATGCTAAAGAACAGATTATTAACATTCTCAGGACTTCACGGATCTTCGGAGAGTATATATCAGTGAATCATCGAGAAGAAAGGATACTTCCACGTTTTTCTCTTTATTAACGCAATTTATTGTAAAACATTTTCGCCTCAGTAACAAGAGAGGCTTCATCAGACACAGAGAACACCAGAAGCACTCGATTTAAACATGTAAAGAGGAAATGATGTCATTTCCTTCAAGATGTTCATTCATTTTTACTATAATTCAAGTACACTTTTTTGTGTATTAAATAAACTTCTATGATTCATATAAAAGTGCACTAAAATTCACGATCTCATAAGGTGGTTCAGTTTGACAAAGTGATAAAAATATCTATATATATATACACAAATCCATTAATAGGACCATTGATAAAACATAAGAGATGTTAAAATAGGAAACTGACCGACTCTTTAATATTATTCAATCACCTTCACCAAAAATTTTTAAAAATAAAACCATTTAAAAGTTGCATGGCATAGGAAGTAAAACCGTTACCTTAAATAACTTTTATATTTCAGTACTGCCAAAATATTGCATGCTTCATTCAGCCCTGGGTAAGAGAAGGCATCATGCCATTCAATTCTCTAATTTCAGTAAAAGGTTGTGTGGTCCCTCTTTTTATGCCCACTACACAATCTATTCCCATAAAGGTAAAACTGTGTCCAGTATGTTTTAAAATATGTTTAGCACAGATTTAGTGTTACAAGTAATCTTATGTTTGATAGTGTATTTAATACCGTTAACTAAAAAAGAACTCCCAACTTTTAAGAGCCTACACCAATTACACATACTACAAGTGAAGGTGCCATTTTGTCTAGAATAAAAAGGTATTGGTTCTTCTCTCGATTGTAATAATTCTTTTAAGTTGTTACCCCTCTTGAAAACAAATAAAGGTTGTAAGCCCAAAGTCTCAATTAACTGGGGATTATTCAAGATAAAATACCAGTTTTTCTTAATAACTGAACAGATAGCATTAACATGTCGGTTGTATGTAATTACAAGACTGGACTTAAAGTCAACACTAGTTGTTCTTTGTGTATTAGTTGATTCATCAAGAACTACTTGAACCTCTAGAAGGTTTGAGGGTGATGTGTGACTTTAAGCGAAACTTCATCAATTAAACCATCAATAAACTCAATATTAAGCACTCATTGTCAAAGGCCTCTGTTTCCATGGGTGGTTGCTGTCAAAATGGAGGAAGCCATTACAGTAGGTAGCTTTCCTGAAGATACTAGACAAATACTGATGGTTGACAACATCTTTAACCAGTTTTATATCAAGATAGTCAATTTCTCTGGTTGAGAATTGGTGAGTAAATTTTAAAAAAGTGGATGAGTCATTCATGTACTTAATTAAACTAGTAGCCAATTGTTCTCCACCATCAAAGAGAATAAACACATCATCCAAAAACCGAGTGTAAAATCTTATTGACCTTTGATATGTAGTATTGTTCAAGAGGTAGGTGTTCTCCCAATATGCCCATAGCAATACCTCTTTTTTGTAAATAATGACGATTATTGAAAATAAAAAAATTGGAAGACAAAACAATATCTAAAAGTTGTGTGACCACTACAATCTCATCCCTAGGGGCCTCCAGTTTTGACAACATTAAACCAAACATCAACGATAGCCTTGGTGTGGTGGATAGGTGTATATAAATCAACAACATCTATTGTTAGAAAATTAGGATGTTGTCCATAGATTGAAGAAAGGACCATGAGTCTCTACATATCTGAGGAATAAGCTTGAGATACTTTGAGATAATATGGTCAATTACTCTGGCACAAGGGTGGGTGATTGAATTTCTTCCATCGATCAAAGCCCGCATTGGTGGGTCTGACAAGTTTTGTTTTTTTTTTTATTCCAAACATAATTGGGATCCTCGGAAAAGAAATATTTATAAAATTGAAGGTATCAATATCGATCCACCCATCGATAAAGAGATCTCTAAAATACCCTTTAATTTTATTATACTGCATTTAAGGATGATATAAATTATAATCTTCTTTGTCAAAAATGACAAGCCCTCCACCCTTGTCAGGTTTAATTACTCTGATCGACATATCACGTAAGTTTCTCAGTCCATTTCTTTGGTCCCGGGAGATATTACACTCGTTATCAAACCATTTTAGATTTTCAAAAAGTTGCCTTAAATCTAATTCACAAGCACATTCAAACATATGAAGAGAAGGGTGTAAGGGAGGATTGAAAACACTCCTCATTTTAAAAATAGGTTTATCATTAGACAAATCACCCTGAAATAACACTTTAAGGTTCAAGCCACGAACAAAACATTTTAAGTCTGTGAGAACTTTAGAAAGGTGGACACTTTGGTCAGGAACAAAGGATAAACCAAAGGCTAACAAGTCAATCAATTCTCTATCAATATGCATGTTAGAAAAATTATAGACTTTAAAGTCCCCTTTGGTGTTAGTCAGGACAGTTGGTACAGACGGTGGTGTTTCAATACATTCGTCATTAAAGTCTATTTGGATTTGTTCTTGTTGTTCTGCCTCTGGTGGTACTTCCGCCCTAAAAAAAGCTGTTTGGCCTCTATAGTGGGGGGGGTACCCTTGATTATTATAATTATCTTTGTCATCCGTGAAATCAGGATCATAATTGCTTCCATCAGGTAAATCATCGTGTAAGTCATCACAGACAAAAAGTGCAGACTCTCTATTGTTATCATTTGTGTTGTTGGTGCGTTGTACAGGTTGTAAATTATTCCTATTCATAGATTTATGCAGGTTAGGATATGCAAGATGACTAGAATAGGCTTGTCTGTCTCTAATCAGTTTCTTATTCTTAGTTAACGGTATTAAATATACTATCAAACATAAGATTACTTGTAACACTAAATCCAACATAATTATGCAATAAGAAACAAAAAGGGCGACAATGCCCTTTCTAAACATATTTTAAAACATACTGGACACAGTTTTACCTTTATGGGAATAGATTGTGTAAATGTGGGCATAAGAGGTGGACCACAACCTCTTTTACTGGAAATTAGAGAATTGGAATGGCAACTACGCCTTGATGCCTTCTCTTACCCAGGGCTGAATGAAGCATGCAATATTTTGGCAGTACTGAAATATAAAAGTTATTTAAGGTAACGGTTTTACTTCCTATGCCCTTTTTTCTTGCCTGTATCTTTTTAGAGCATGAGTTAAGAAAGGGCAATCTGGTTAACGTAGGAACATGTGTATAATCACCCTAGTCGGTGCCTGGATATTTTTATGCAGCATTTTTATGCAACTTTTTAAATGGTTTTATTTTTAAAAATTTTGGTGAAGGTGATTCTGAATATTAAATGAGAGTCGGTCAGTTTCCTATTTTAACATCTCTTATGTTTTATCAATGGTCCTATTAATGGATTTGTGTATATATATATATAGATATTTTTATCACTTTGTCAAACTGAACCACCTTATGAGATCGTGAATTTTAGTGCACTTTTATATGAATCATAGAAGTTTATTTAATACACAAAAAAGTGTACTTGAATTATAGTAAAAATGAATGAACATCTTGAAGGAAATGACATCATTTCCTCTTTACATGTTTAAATGAGTGAGTTCTCTCTTGTTCTCTGTGTCTGATGAAGCCTCTTAATAAGCAGTACTAAGTAAGATTCTCGCATTCACCTAGATTATTAACATTGAGATGTTGCTTTACAAAGAACTCTGCATTAGAGGGACTTATAATGAAATGGTGGATCTCAGAAAAATAATATTATTGCAATAACCAATGACATCGGTGTGGTATATTGAAGATTTACCCATGGTTGGTGTGGTTTAATCATCAGGGCAAAGCCTGAGTTATTAAATAAAGCCAATCATGGGTAAAATATCAACATACCACACCACAGAGTTAGTTATTGCTATTATACAATGACATTATTTAAGAAAAAAATACTTACTTTTTTTAAAAAATTGTCTTTGTATAAAGCCTTTACGATGCCCTTCCACATTTTCTCCGGTATCCTGGGGCATTCCTGATTACTGTGCATGTGTATGGGATGTGCTCCCATGCTTATGCAGTACATCAGTGCTGTGTGAAGGAACCAATGGAGAAAGGAAGATGTCCGTTGCTTTTTTAATGTATTTGTTTATTAAGATAAAAGAAACTGAGAGACCTTTAACATTTGGGGGAGACGGGACAAAGAAAATAAAAAGATAATTATATACGTTTCTTTAGTTCTGCAGAACATACCTTATTATCCTCTTATTTTTCTCTGTGTCATCTCCCTCATTCATTTGAGGTCTTTGGTGGTGTAAATATATTTAAAAAAAAAGAAAGAAAAGTAAAAATGTTATGGGATATACTAATGGAAAGAAGTCCAGGGAACCAGACCTTTTTCCATTGGTATAGTCTCGGATTTACAATGGGCACACTGGTTGGGCTGACCAATCAGCGTGCTCCTTTTTGAGTATTACTAGCCAGTCATTGTATAATAATAATATAATAATGGCATAAAAAATTCTATCATAACTCCCTTTAAAAGTGAAAACAAACAAAGATAGAGCAACATAAGCAGGTGGAAGACAACTTATGGAAGAAAAGGTGACATTACAAGTGGGACAAGAGTACTAACCAACTGTTCACCTGGAGTCTCGCCTCCTCAGCAGTAGAAGTGCACTCCATTCTGCAAGTGGAAAGAAGTTAATAACAGGCAGGTATAAATATTAGCATTATCACAATTCCCTTTTTTCAAGCATTACTATACTGAAACATTATTTATATAAGCAACTTTATTGAGATAAACACATCTTCATTTAAGCGATTTCATAAATCCTATATGTCTGGCATTCAATTAAAAAGAATCTGGTTTATTTCTGTGCAGTTCCATCTCATAAAACTATTCAGTATTCTCTAAGAAGGGATTAGCCCTGACAAGACTCACTCCCATTAGGTTTCCCATCAATAATTTTGTTAGCATATTAATTCTTGATAATTTTGAATATTTGCCAGATATATCAAAGAGTATCAGAGCTGAGGAGTCTACTCAGTTAGCATAATTTGTGGGAACAAATCCCTGCATTAGCCAATTCAGCTTTCAGCATTCACCAGCTATATTCTGTATTCTCGTTTCATAAATAAAAGCCATTTTTACAGAGGAAGGCTGTGTTGAAAACCTTCCCATCCTTGTGCATATGCAATAGAGGATGTAGCCCATACCATGAGCAGAGCATAAGGGAAACCTAAACTCTTTATCTTAGCTCAGGGAAACACTAACCATATCTTATCTGTGCGAGCCACAAATACTGATTAGCTACTACTTGCAGTGTCATACAACTGCAGGGGTATAGCTGCCCACTGTTCCAGCAAGCAACCTCCATGTCACCCTTCCTCAGTGATACTTCCTACCTTTTCATTAACTGGTCCATCTTAGAAGCTTTTAATTAAGCTTCCACCTTCTCATTTAAGACCTCTATATCCCCATAACACAGCTGTCTATACCTCTGAGTTATACTGCCTAGACATTTACTTATTTGGAAGGCTCTCAGTACAGAAGAAACTGTCAGTGCTGCAAAGGTATAGTAAAACTTATCTATGGCCCTTGCAAATGGTATAACAGCCTGATTGGACAGCAGGCAACACAGCCTGACCCAACATTTTATTTTATTCACGATGATATATCTCCAGTAGCCCATTTTTCAGCCTCCACCACAGTACTAATAATTTGGTGAAATCTTCAAAGCCTTGGGCTTGAAATGCAAACTGACCATGGTGGTCAAGTGCACTCTGATTATCCTTCAGCATGGGTGGGGGTGGGGAGTTGACAGTGCAATCCTTACTGTAAGTAATGGACAATAAGAGGAATGCACCACTAATGTATGGCATTATAGTGTTATGTAATAGTCCATTATCAGTGAATATGTGACAGTTTTTACACTTTCCATTGGATACCACGTGTTGTAAAGCTGGGAATGGAAAGAGGTTGAATTTGCTGCCATTCCAGGATGCCCAATGCTGATTCATGAAAAGGACCCTATTAAGAGTAAAAGGGACTATGGATGTAATTATACAAATACTGTTTGGGGAGCTACAGAGGTTTTTGAAATAAAACCATTTGTGGGGATAGTAGCACTGAACTGATGGGGATACTGAGGAGTAAGATTTACAAGTTAGCAAAGCAAATAATTTGCTCACAACCACAGTGTTTTCCACAGCCAGCCCAGAGCATATTTGCACCTGGCACCTGGCACCTGCAGAATGAAAACAAATGTGAACATAGTGCTGATTATTGTAAATAATTGGAACTGTGTCTACTATCGAGTGATCAGCTACACCTAACAGCAGCAGTGAGGTCAGGTGAGTGTTGCATATCTCAAGCAAGAAAAAAAGAGAAGGAATGAAAACAGATATAAATTCAAACCAATAGTCTTGAGATGCTTGGATGCAGCAGAAACTAGTCTAACTAGAGCTTCCTCCAAGATGGCCACCACACTAGAAAAGGCTGTTAATTAAATAATTATTAACAGAGAAAATTTAGAATAAGTCAGGTAAACAAGCAGCTTAATATCAACAGAACAACAAAATGACTTTAAATGCATTAATAAAATACAAAAAAGAGCTTTCCTAAGTTTTTGTGAAATCTGTAAAATAAATACCTTAAAACATCTCCCAGTGAAAGTTGTTTATGTTCTTGTGGTGTTGTACACATAAATGCATTTCATGTCCCATTATAGGACTTCTAAGTGCTGAAAACCTAAGATTATTTTATCAACTTCATCTTCTTCTCTTTCAGCTGCTCCTGTTAGGGGTCACCACAGCGGATCATTGGTTTCCATTTCTTCCTGTCCTCTGCATCTTGCTCTGTCACACCAACCACCTGTATGTCCTCTCTCACCACATCCATAAACCTTATCTTAGGCCTTCCTCTTTTCCTCTTACCTGGCAGCTCCATCCTTAGAATCCTTTTCCCAATATACCCAGCATCCCTCCTCAGCACATGCCCAAACCAAAGCAATCTTGCCTCTCTGGCTTTGTCTCCAAACCATCCAACCTGAGCTGACCCTCTAATATACTGATTCGCAATTGTGTCCATCCTCATCACACCCAGTGCAAATCTTAACATCTTTAACTCTTCCACGTCCAGCTCTGAATCTTGCCTTTTTGTCAATGCCACTGTCTCCAACCCATATAACATAGCTGGTCTCACTACACTCTTGCAGACCTTCCCTTTCACTCTTACTGGTACCCGTCTAACCTCCTTGATTTCAATAGTCAATCATACCTCCTGTGGTGTGGCTATTTTTCAATATACTTTCAGACACTGTTCTTGGAATTTGTGCACCAGAAAATGTAAAGCCTGTCAGCAACCATGTTAACCTCTTCAGGAAAATGACTGCAAGTAAAATGTCTTATTTATCTTCAGACTCTATGCTACCAACTTCCTTAATGGGGTCTGGGTTCTAGCATACTAGGATACCATCTTTAATTACAAAAAAAAAAAAAAATCACCACTCAATTACCAGAATGGAACACAATTCTTTTGTTGGTAAGATCAGTCTCCCAGACTATTGTTGGCACCCAAACTAGTGCCATATCTAGAAAAATTAATGTCCCTCACTGCTACTGCCTGAAACTGGTACTAAATGTAAGGATAAGCAAAGACAATTGCTCGTAACCACTTTTGCTGTCAGAAAGAAACTTCACACCTTAATCTCCCAAAACTCACCCCCCCCCCCAAATGGTGAAGTCATTTCTCACCTGCCTCATAGCTTTCACTCTGTAGTACTACAGTAGTTTTCCTTTCAACAAATTAGCAGTTAACCTTGAAAATGTCTTTCCAGGTTCTACTATCCCAAAGGTGAAATTCAGCAGCCCAACAGGGACTTAGCATTCTCTACCTAGGTTGTCAAACTCTCACATCAAACTCTCAATCATTCACTCACCTACTTCAGCTTGTCCCAAGCAAGCCCAAAGAAGTGAGAGGACACATTCATTATACACCTTTAAGAATGCCAGTCTCCTAACACGGCCCTTCAACTTTCTTTCCATTAAGGAGACTGCTATAGTTTTGCATAGATTCTGGAAGTTTTCATTTTCATCCATGACTGTTTCTCAGTCATTCACTGGAAGTAGAATGTCATTTAAATAGTGCTTTACACTTTGGACATGCTCACTTGGCTCCCAGATTCAATAAAAGGTGATGCTGAAATTCTCAAAGGTATTGAGCTACTGTGCAACCCATGAGCATTCCCTCATCAAAGTAGCATTTGGCAGTGCTTTCACGGACTGATAATCAGAATGCAGCCTCAGTGCCCTACTTAGCTAACCTTGGGTTATGTGCTGTTGTATGATCCTAACCACATCATCTAATGATACATACTGATCTTTTAGCACTTATAAATCAATACTGGCATTTACTTATCCATGTATCCATGTTTCATTAAAAAAACAAAAACATCCTGTAAATAAGCAGATACTCATCAAGCTGCTTTTTGAGAACTAAACATAAAGAAGAAAAATTTAGTTGCTCAAACTGGGAGCCTTCAGATGGCCCCACCACCCTACTGGTCTTCATCTCGTTGTCCTAAACTGCCCAAGCCAGTGCATGCTTACCCATTACTGACTTCCATTTACTACATACACTGCCCACCATCAGAGCATTAACTTGCACAGTGAACTTAGTCTTGAAACTTTGGACTAGATAGTGATTTGCCTTCTTATCTTGGTAGACTGCAACATCTCTTTAAGTATCATTCACCTAACGGGTGTGTTAATTTCATGGTTTCACATTCTCCAAAGTCAGGGAATCCTCCTGTACTCCATGAAAGGAACCTTTTCCTCTCCCCCTTGCATCCCCTACAGTTTCCCTCGTGCTTGTTTTCAAAAACTAGAAGTTCCTTTCCACTTTTAAAAAAAAAAAAAGCTAGAGCCTAGCTGACCTCCACCATAGATGGAATAAATGTGAGTGTAGGATGACAGGTCATTCAGTTACATATGATTATGATGAAAGCTCGACAGAGCTTCCTGGTCCATTTTTTTCTCATTGTTACCCTAACTGGATAATCCCTATTTACCATCACAACTAAAAAAAATTGGGAAGTCATATCCCACATAGGGATTTTGTACTTTACCATCCTTTTCCAGAACTGCTAGTCATACAATAACCATACTGTTGTCCACTGCACTTCTTGTATTATAAGGATGAATGACAAAATCAGAATGGCTTGCTCTTGTTTCTTAAGATCATTAGCTACTGAAACCCCTTGTTCCACTATCTAGCAAATCCCAAATAGTTTTTGGATGTAAAAAACAACCAAAAATTCTCCTTGCCATACCTTAATCCAAACTGCTTGCAATATATCTGTCCCAATGGGCTTCCCCTACTAGAGTTCCACTGAAACATTCCCGGTCTCAAATCCTGAATGCTAAGCCTTTCCTATAACTCAGCTATAGGTACCAAGGGAAATCCCGGGGCTAGCCCTGAAGATATTTGCCCTTCTGCTAGAAAAAGCCTATAGACTTCTACCCCATTTCCACCAATCTTATTTCATGCTTTAATCTTTACTGCATTCAGGTCCAAGGAGTGTGAATGATTCTTTTTATGCATCTCACCACTCCAAGGTGTCTGTATTACAGTAAACATTACTTTTAGTCAGAGATAGTTGCTGCATCTGATGTCCCAGTCTCTTCCCCTAGATCCTCCACCCTTTTTGCACTGTGCTGTGTGAAGTCACACTAGCATTTCTAAATGCCTGTGTCTTCCTCCTGGAATTCTTTTGCCTCTTTTCTTCATTACATTTTGTGGGTAGTTCCTCCAAATTCTGCCAGCAATTCTGTGGTTTGTGATATGAAGAACTTAAGTCATTTTGTCAACTAACACTGGTCTGACATTCTTCATAAGTAGTCAGTAAAAGGAAACAAGTAAAAGAGACTTTATTTTACTATTTCCTGCTTTACTTACCTTCTCTTGTGCATTGCTCCCCTCCCCCCTGACCAGACTGCTCATGTTTTCTGTCTTTCTAGCTTCTCTTTTTGGGGAAATGGAAAGAAAATTCAGTAGGAAGAGGAGAAAGTAGTGATAGTAACATATTAATAATTCACATCTAATATGTCCTACACTGTCTTTTTTCCTTGCAACTCAGCTATACTGACCGTTCCCAACCCCCCTTATTCCTGCTTGGAAATATCCCCCAGCAGGAACTCTGTGTGATAATCATGGAATGATCCTTCAGTCAGTGTCTGCCAGAGGTTTTTTTTCTTTTTTGGTCTCTGTAATAAATATGGCATGCCCAGTCAACCTACCCAAGTACTTAAAAGCAATTAATAAGGAAGTAAATTAAATATTTAACTGAATAAAGAAATAAGTCACAAATCCATGCATCCATATATGCACAGATACCTATATACATATATACATCAAGGTTCTTCAGGTATCCATATTTATTTATTCTTTGTTCACCAGGTTAGTCCCATTAGGCTAGTAGTCTTTTTTCAGGTGAGCCCCAAGGTAACATTTATGCTACTAGGAGGGAATTTGGTCAGGCATAGGGGAACTTCCCTTAGTCATCATTGTTGTGAGTGGGACATATTTTGCATGAGCACTTCCTGTTTCTATTCCAGGCACAGAGGTGTACCAGAGAAACAGGAATGTAGATGGAGAGAGAAGGAGAAAACTGAGTGGTGAGAGCAATGGAGGAGAAAGCCAATATCGAGACCAGAGAATATGTGCAGGATTCTGAGGAGATATTTCAAAGAAATCTGTTTGGTGGAGATGAGTTGGCAAATGATGGATGTATAATTATAGCCCTCCAGTCAGGAGGGTTGTGGGATGATTTATTTAAAGAAATGATGCAGAGTGAGCCAGAAAATGAAAGAGACATTTCCTAGGGGGACATTATGGAGCAAATATGAAAGGAGGATGCAGACATACTCTTGAAGAATAGTGGTGAGGTGGAAAAGAAAACATATGCAGAGAAAGTAAAAGAATGCAAAAGGGGAGTAGCAGAAAAGAAAAAGGCAGAAGAAAATGATTATGTGGTAAGGATTCAAACTAAAGAAGACAAAGAAGTGGACAGGTATGATGTGTGGGACAGTTTGATAGTTCCTTTTGGTATAAAAGCACAAGGTAAGGGCATTTATTCTTATTAACAAAGAGACATTTTTGTGACATTATATTTGAGACTGCTTTTTCAATGGAAATTTTTCTTGAAGACTATGAAAAAAAGACTGTAACTCATGGAATCTTTATGTGATAAAAGCATTTAACAGGGAAACAAAAAGAAAATCCTTGTACAATATCAAACAAAGGTGGAAAGGGAGACTTTTGAAAGGACATTTGAAAACTTTATGTAAATAAGTACTGGACATTGAAAATGTTTATGATAAAAGGGATTTATGGACCAGTGGACGGATTATAATATTGTGTTAAAAATAGAAAAAGAAAAAAATTATACATATATCAAGGCTGATAAATGTGGAGTGGAATAGGGGTGTCATAAAATACTGGAGACAACCCAAAACAATTTTTTTTGGGGGAAAGGAAGGACATTTGATAATTATCTATGATAAAGAAAAGGTTATATTTGTGGGGAAAAGGGACATGATGCAGAAAATGTGAATTGAAATGTTATAAATGTAATAAAATTGGGCAGTTATGGATGGGTTGTAAAAATGAAAATAACAGCAAGGAAAAATAAAAATAAAGAGAAGCAAACGGACTACGAAAAAAATTAGAAGTTATAGAAATGGAAAAAGAATTAGATGAAAAAATAATAAAGGGAACATAGAAAAAGGCTATGAAATAAGTAATGCAGAAGACATAAATTGGGAGATAGCAAAAGGGAAACAAGAATTCTATTGGTAAAAAAGACAGAAAAAGAAAATTTAAAGGGACAAGTACAAAAGAAAAAAAAGAAAGGAAATGGATGAAAAAGAATATACACAGCTAATGGCTGTGGGTTGGTATAATGAGTAACGTTTTTGGCTCACAGGCACACGGTGCAGTGTCTGATTCTCACCTTTGGGAGAGAAATTGGCGAGGCTTAAAATGGACCATTAAAGCAGATGCCTAGTAATTAACTATGAACATATGAAAGCTTGAATCTATAGAAAAGGGAAAATGAAAATTTTAACGTGCTTTCTGTAAATGTGAATAGTGTTAAGTATATGGAAAAAGAATAGGGATTTTGGAATGGTGTAATATATGTGATGTAGATGTAATTATATTAGAAGACACAATATTTTTAACAAATGAAAGATTACAAACAGAGGAACTATGTGGAGGAAAGATAATCTGGAATTTGGGAAATGAGAGATGTTCGGGAATTCTGTAGAAATACAGCAAAGATAGTAGATGTAATGTTAGCAAAGATGGGAAGATTAACCACTGTAGATTTGTAATGGAAAAAACAAGTGTACAGAAGTATAACTTATGCTTATACTAATTGTAAAGAAAGGGAAAGCTTATTTCATCAGATTTTAGACTATATAATGGTAAATATGAATATTATAATAACAGGAGAGTTTAACTGTGATTTAAAAGACAAGTGCAAAAAGGAAGGAAATTATATAAAAATGTTAGAAATTATAAAATGTGGTAAGTTAAAACTTTGGGACTAAAATTCATGGACTTACAAAAGGGATATGGATAGAAAAGAAATTGATTATTTTATAGTGCCAGAAGATTCAGTTATAAGAGAAAAGGGGCAGTAGTTGAAATATGATTTTCTGATCATCTTGTAATATGGCTAGAGATAAAGGAAACAATGAATATTTAAAATAGGCAAAGTAATAAAAAGGATAAATGAGAAAACATGAAACAAAGGAGGAGTGAGAGATTAGTAATACAGTTATTGAAAAATCATATCACCATGAGAACATTTTTTAAAAATTGGTTTGAATGGTGGATGATATTAAAGGAAAGATATAAAAATGTTTTTACAGTGGCAATATGATATGATGAGAAGTAAAGAAAGAAGTAGAGAAAGAAAAATATAAAAGAATGTATAACGATCCATGAGAAGATTTAGAACATGATGACAGAAAGTACTTTGACAAAGAAAAAGAATTATATAAAAGAAAACAAGAAACAAATACAACTGTTATATAAGCAAATATATTTTTTACAAGGAAAAAGTATAAAGTTACTTAAACACATTTATAAAGGAAGACAGTAGTGTAATGACAGAAATAAAAAAAATGTAAAAGAAGAAATAGAAAGAACTCTGGAAAATATTATGAGTAGTGTAGTATGGTATGTACAAGAAGTGTTTAAAGAAAAAAAAGAAGGCAGTGAAACAAACAAGAAAAGTAAAACAATTGATTGAATAAGAGAATAAGGAGTTGTAAAAGAGATTTCTTTATATGAGCCAGATACAGTATTATGACAATTAAATATATAGATTCAGCTGCAGGAGCAGGTAGAATAGGGTATGAAATGTTTAAAAATTTAAGGGTTTGGCAAATATATATATATATATATATATATATATATATATATATATATATATATATATATATATATCATCATCATCTTCTTTCAGCTGTTCCCATTAGGGGTTGCCACAGCAGATCACCTGTTTCCATTTCTTCCTGTCCTCTGCATCTTGCTCTGTCACACCAACCACCTGCATGTCCTCTCTCACCACATCCATAAACCTTATCTTAGGCCTTCCTCTTTTCCTGTTACCTGGTAGCTTCATCCTTAGCATCTTTTCCCAATATACTCAGCATCCCTCCTCAGCACATGTCCAAACCAATATAATCTTGCCTCTCTGGCTTTGTCTCCAAACCTTCCAACCTGGGCTGACCCTCTAATATACTTATTCCTAATCCTGTCCAGCCTTGTCACACCCAGTGCAAATCTTAACATCTTTAACTCTGCCACATCCATCTCAAACTCCTGCCTTTTTGTCAGTGCCACTGTCTCCAACCCATATAACATAGCTGGTCTCACTACACTCTTGTAGACCTTTCCTTTCACTCTTACAGGTACTCATCTGTCACAAATCACTCCTGACTCTCTTCTCCATCCACTCCATCCTGCTTGTACTCTCTTCTTCACCTCTCTTCCACACTCACCGTTACTCTGAACTATTGGCCCCAAGTATTTAAACTCATCCACCTTCACCATCTCTACTCCTTGCATCCTCACCATTTTTCTATCCTTCCACTCATTTCCACACATATATTCTGTCTTAGTCCTGCTGACCTTCATGCCTCTTCTCTCTAGAGCATATCTCCATCTCTCTAGGGTCTCCTCCACCTGTTCCCTACTCTCACTACAGATCACAATGTCATCTGCAAACATCATATATATACAGGGTCTATATCATGAAATCGAATAGGGAGAATGTCAAACGCTCTAATGAGCGAAACTGCTGAAATTCGAGGGTCCGTTATTGAGGTTTTAGTAAAGTAAAGAGTGAAATATTTGCCCTTTCTTCACCGTAGTGCAATCTCAGAGTTGTAATATATATTTAGCGGGGGGTGTGGGGGGCACAACCCCCCCACAATAAGGACTTCGAGTTTTGGCATTTTCGCTCATTAGAGCGTTCAAAATGTTTCCTATTCGATTTTATAATATAGACCCATATATATATATATATATATATATATATATATTAAGATTTTGAATGGATTGTTAAATGGAAGTTTTATGTATAAAGAATTATGAAGTGGAATACTTAAATTCATATGGAAGAAGTAAGATAGAAAATTAAAAAAAAACTGGAGATTGAATAATAATGATTATAAGATCTTAAAAATAATACAAAAGAGATTTGAAACTAAAATGGAAAATATTATGGAAGATAGTATATATAGTATAATGGGGAAGGGTTGTCAAGAATTATTAATGATAGAGAAATTGTGGATGATATTATGAACAGACAAGAAGCAAAAATCATGACAGGAGATATCAATAAGGCATTTCATACAATAGGACATGAAATCTTTTAGAAAATAATGAAAGAATATAAGTGAGGAAGTTAGGAAATTATGCATGTCAATATATAATAATAATTAAGTAAAAATATTTGCAAATGGCTAGTTAAGACAAGAGGTACCTATGAAGAGTGACATAACACAGGGATGCCCAATGAGTTGTATACAGATCGCATTAGGTATGAATGAGATAGTATGTGAAATAAATTACAAAATAAAGGAGGCAAGGCATATGATACCTGAAGGGTTATGAATTCCACTTCTGTTATATGCAGATGAAATTACAATAATTGCAAAAAGCAAAAATTGGATAAAAGAATTAATAATTTGCAGAAATGAGTGTTTAGAGATGACAGTAAAGAGAAAAGTAAAGGTTTAGGTGATGTAGTAAAGATAGGGGGTATATATTTTACAATGAATTAAATTTCTTTATTAGGTATACAATTTGGTAATAAAGATGTAAATAGAATTCAATGAAAAAAAAAACAGAAGAAATAAAACAAGCCCGTTTTTCTGTAGAACATAAATTATTATTGCCAATAGTAGTTGAAAAGGAATTATTACAGATATGTTTTTCATTTATATGGGGTTCTGGATTAAACCCAATAAAAAGAGGAGTTTTGTATGTAAATAAAGAGGAAGGCGGTATAGGGTTAATTAACCCACTAGTATATGATGCTGTGAAGATTGGGTAAAGATAGGTGAAGGCTGCCAGCCTAGCCAGATAGCATTTTGGAGATAATTCTGTCATCTGTAAATATTAACGTAAACCACAGGCTTGTGGTCTTAAATGCTAAAAATAGTGTTACATGTGGAACTGGAAAAAAATATATCAACAGTGCACTCTACTGACCAAGTTAAGCATGTTGTGACCCTTTGATGTTAAAACTCGGAGTCAGTCAGTCTAGAGTGAGGCATCCTGCCTATTGTTTTAAGGCCAGAGTTAATGGCCAGAATTTGCATGCATAAATGTCCTTTATTGCTCTGGTTTCTGCCCAGAGGTGAAGAATGTAAATGTAGTTTCTGTTAGCCTGGGAACCCAGGGAAGTGTGAAGAATGATGTAATGTAACCCAGGGAAGTGTGAAGAATAATGTAATGTGAACCAGGAATGTAATTTTAAAAACAGAGAGAATCAGAGAGCATTAAGCATTTTTGTCTTGACAATCTAACTCACCAGCACTGTCTTGCTCTACATGTAAGTTTATCTTAGACTTGTGTTTTTCTCTTAGGAATAGCTAGAAACTAGAAAGATTAGACTATGTGTTTTTCTGTGATGTCAGAACTGTACTACTGAATTATTTTAAATATTTCTCTGTGATCTCTGAACTCTTAACTAGCACTGTGTAGTAAAACGTATTGTCTTGTGTGTTTGGCTATTTGTTATTAAATATTTTTAAATCCTTTCAACTGTGGCTGTTTTTGTAGAAATAATTTAAGCTCTTTAGAGTACTTGCATGCCTTTGATAAAATTGTACAAAACCACTCTAATAGCTTTAGCCCTGGGCTATACTACCAATTGGATAATAATATTGCACAGTAATAATTGGACACCCTTTTAAGGGCTTTTGAGTAGCTGATAAATATTAGTGGGTGGTGGCAGCTGGTACTACTGTATAGTCTGGGAAAAAGGGGCACATCTGGAGATCCTGTGCCAGCCTTCCCCAGGAGTGTGTGTGTGGTTGTATAAACTCTTCTTAAAGTGTGTGTGTGTGTGTGTGTGTGTGTGTGTGTGTGTGTGTGTGTGTGTGTGTGTGTGTGTGTGTGTGTCAGCTACTTGGGCAGGGACACAAAGCACTGGTTGGACAGAGAGGGTGCTGGAGGTTTTAGCTTGACCACTAGGCTAAGATCTGGACCCTATAGCTGTGCCAGTTGGGAGTCTTATTGGGGATCTGGAGAGCAAGGGAGTGACCAGCCCCGGATTGACTGTGATCTCTGTGTGCTCTTAAGGGAAATTGCACTTTATTGTGTGTATTTGTTATCCTTTTCTCCTATATGAGACATCCCTTACTGCTGTTAGTGGTGAGGATTGAAGCTCCTTGATTGCTGGGCCAGGATGCGGGTGTTACTTATTAATTGTATGGCAGTGGTGGGATATCCACACCACATATTAATTGTTTGGCAAATACTAATTGGCTTGTAGTGGTGTGGGTAGAGTGAATTCCTGTAGCTGGTGTACAGTGAGCTTTGAAGGTGTTTTGTACTCTAAATCAGTCATGCAGTGAATACTTAGAGTTCAGATCACAATTGTTTTATTTCTTTTGTTAGTTTAGTTAGCCAGGGTGAGCAGGCAGCATGTCAGCAGAGGAGTATGGAAAGCTGACAAGGAGTCAGCTGGCTGAGATGTGCCAGGCTAGGGGACTGGTGCATGGAAACCTGACTAAGGCAAACCTGATTCCAGCCTTGGTTACAGCTGCATCAGAAAACAGCAACCAGGAGGACAATCAGACTGGTAGTGGAGATATAATACCCTCGGAGTATGGACAGCTCAACCTTTCTGCAGAGGACTTAAAAATCCTTCTGGAGCTAAAGAGACTTGAGTTGGAGGCCAGGCGTTTGGAAATGGAAGCAGCTGAGAGACTGAGGAGTCTACAGGCTGAGGAGAATGAGAAACTGCTATGCCTGGAAGCCGAGGAAAAGGAGCAGCAGAGGAAGCATGAGAGGGAAATGCTGACTCTTCACCAGAGTCATGGAGGTAATGGGGAAGGGAGTAACTGGACCCCAGAAGCACAAAAGGTTAGTAAATTTCTTCCACAGTTTAAAAATGAGGATTATTTTGATAGTTTCATTCATATGTTTGAGAGGGTATGCAAACTGTATGGTGTTGACCAAAGGCTCTTGGTACAGTTCCTGACCTCCTTACTCCATGGTAAAACTGTAACTGTTTTTTTCAAAAATGTCTGACATTGCATGTTTTGATTATACTGCTGTTAAAAATTGCTTGTTAGAATTGTTTAAGCTAACACCTGAAATGTATAGGAACAAGTTTTGTGAGCATAGACGCAAGGCAGATGAAAGTGTGTGTGAATATGTTGCTGAACTGAGCACTTATTTCCATAGTTGGGTGAGTGGATGTCAGGTCACCACTTTTGAAGGGCTGGCAGACTTTTGGTGAGGGAACAAGCCCTTAGCACTTTGCCTGAGGACATGATGATCTGCTTAGCTGTTAGATAATGTGCCACTTCAGATGAGTTGGAGAAGAAGGGAGACCTATACCTGGCAAGCAGGGCAGCCCTGCACAGGAAATTGACCCCCAGTACTGCTCATGTACAGACTGCCCCAACAGAATCCACCAGTAGCAAGGGAAGCCACAAGTCCAGGTACATGTCCGGGAGCTAGGGTTAAATGTTTTGAATGCAACCAGTGGGGCCATGTGGCATACATGTGTCCATGGAGGCAAGGTGGTGAACAAAAGGTGAGGGAGCCAGTAAGTGGGAAAGACAAAATGCCAATAGTAGGTTGTCTTGAGACAACAAGAGTACCAAACTACCATCCTGCAGATGTCCTGATAGGGAAGGATTTGGATGAGGCAGTATCATGTGTTTGTGAAGTTACACGCAGTCAGGCTAGGAGACAAGCATGTGGGTCTGGTAGCCTGGGGGAGACCCAGACAGACTGCATACTTGCAGCCAGGACTGGTGAGGTGGTTACTTCAGGGAGGGAGCTACCCTGTAGCAGTGAGACTGAAGGTGAGCCACAGCTGCTTGGGGGTACTGATGGTCGCTTGGACAGAGTGACTGCAAAGGTAGAGGTGAGTAGTAGTACCCAGGCTGACAGTGAGGCACCACTGTCAGAGGATGCCAGACTTCCTGTGGAAGGGGAGCTGGGAAGGGTTACATGGAGAGAGTTGAGCCAGGCTCAGCTCTCAGACCCTACATTGCAAGGCCTGAAGCAGGTAGCTAGGGAGGCACCTGATTCTCAAGGAAAGGGGGAATCTGTATACTGGGACAAGGGGTTACTGTACAGAGAGTAGACCCTTGTGGGAGGGCTAAACGATGAGAGAGTACAGCAGTTGGTAGTGCCTAGAGCCTACCATCTGGCGCTTCTAGCCATAGCCCATGATATTCCCTTTGCAGGTCATATGGGCATAAAATGTACAAAGAGGCATATTATGCAGAACTTCTATTGGCCTGGAATTTCCTGAGATATAACAGGGTACTGCAGGACCTGTGAGCAGTGCCAAAAGGTAAGAAAGGCATGAGACAAGGTGAGAGCACCTTTGATGCCTTTGGCTGTGATTAAGGAGCCATTTCAGAGGGTAGCTATGGATATTGTGGGTCATCTAAGTACCCCAAGTTCCCCAGGGAAAAAGTATATCCTAGTGGTAGTGGATTTTTCTACGCGAAACCCTGAGGCAGAGGCTTTGTCCTCCACTGAGGCAGAGAAGGTGGAAAATGCTTTGTTAGAGATTTTCAGCAGGGTAGGTTTCCCAAAAGAAATACTGACTGGCAGAGGTGCCAATTTCATGTCAGACCTGTTGGCTTGTCTGTGGAAGTCCTGTGGGGTGAAGCACATGAAGACCACCCCTTACCACCCCCAGACTAATGATCTTGTTGAGAGATCAAACTCTACAATCAAGTGCATGCTATGGGCATTTTCAGATCAGTTTAAGAGAGAGTGGGACAATTATTTGCCCCATCCATTGTTTGCTTACAGAGAGGTTCCCCAGGAATCCACAGGTGTTTCACCCTTTGAGTTGCTGTATGGGCATAGGGTGAGGGGACCTCTAGATTTAATTCAAGATGAGTGGGAAGGTGAGTGCGAATCTCACAAGGAGTCTCTTGTGGCATATGTCCTAAACCTCAGGACAAAGCTCAGGGAACTCATAGGCTTGGCCCAGGAGAACCTGGCAGATGTCCAACAACAGAAAAAGGTGTGGTATGACAGGAATGCTCGAGCTAGACAGTATGCTGTGGGGCTGCAGGTAATGATGCTCATTCCTGTCAGACACAACAAGCTGCAAGCAGCTTGGGAGGGACCCTACAAGGTGATAAGAAAGGTAAGTGATGTTAACTACTTGGTGGAACTGCTAGGCAGAAAGCAGGGGCACAAATTGTACAATGTTAATCTTACCATGATGGGGAGGCCCTTGTGCTGAGCATTTGTAGTGGATTGCAGGAGGAGTCTGAGGGAGATCTGGTGACTGATCTCCTCAGTGAGGCTTGGGCTGACATCTCCATGGAAGGGGTAGCAATGTCCCAGCAGCTATCTCCTACCCAGGTTCGAGAAATCCGGCCAGTGTTGCAGGAATTTGGGGACATGTTCACTGAAAAACCAGGGTGCACCCACCTGAGGCAGTCCAAGGTGGATACAGGACCCCGAAGGCCTATTAGGCAGGCCCTTTATAGGGTGCCTGAAAGAGTCAAACAGACTCTGAGGGAGTGGGTACAGGAGATGTTGGAACTTGGGGTGATTCAAGAGTCCAACAGTCCCTGGGCCTCCCAGTGGTGCTTGTGCCAAAGAAGGATGGCAGCACTAGGTTCTTTGTGGACTACAGGAAATTAAATAGTCACACAGACTCAGATACTTTCCCCATGCCTAGGACAGATGAGGCCCTAGAGCAGCTGGGTGGGGCTAAGTATCTTACAACCATTGATCTTACCAAGGGTTACTGGTAGGAGCCCTTGATTCCCAGTGCTAGAGAGAAGACAGCCTTTGTGACTCTTTTTGGCTTGTATGAGTTCACAAAGATGCCCTTTGGGATGAAGAATGCTCCAGCAACTTTCCAGAGGCTGGTAGATTATATCCTAGCAGGAGCAGGAGGGTTTGCCCTTGCTTACCTAAGATGGTATTGCCGTCTCCAGCCATTCCTGGCAAGAGCACCTTCAACATGTCAGGGAGGTGCTGGGCAGACTACTGAGGGCAGGGTTGACCATTAAGCCAAGCAAATGTCAGGTGGGTATGGCAGAGGTCTCCTACCTAGGACATAGAATGGGGAGTGGTAAGATCAGGCCAGAACCTCCCAAAGTGGAAGCCATTCATGCATGGCCTGCACCTGTTACCAAAAAGCAGGTGAGGGCATTTTTAGGGACAGCAGGGTACTACAGAAAGTTAGTCCACAGTTATAGTGCCATAGCTGCTCCCCTCACAGACCGGACTAGAAAGAACAGTTCAGATAAGGTAGTGTGGACCCCAGCATATGAGCAGGCATTCCAGAAAGGAACTTTGGGAGGACCCCATGTGTTAGCCAGTCCAGATTACAGCAAATAATTTGTTGTGCAGGTGGATGTTTCGAACCATGGAGTGGGGGCTTTACTTAGCCAGATTTCTTTAGAGGGGGAAGAGCACCCAGTGGTTTATCTAAGTCATAGGTTCCAACCCAGGGAGAAATGCTATGCAGCTGTAAAAAAGGAATGTCTAGCCATAGTGTGGGCACTGCAAAAACTTTAGCCTTATCTGTATGGAAGGAAATTCACTGTTATGACAAATCACAACTCCCTAACATGGTAAAACAGAGCCAGCAAGCAAAATGCCAAGTTGCTAAGATGGAGCCTGGGGTTGCAAGCATATGAGATGTCCATGCATCACCACAGTGGGATTAGCAATGCCACTGCAGATGGGCTCTCAAGACAGGGAATGGGGTAAGGTATACTCAGACAGACCTAACTCCCTCAAGCAGCATTTCTCAAGGGTCATTTGAAAAACTAGCTTGAGTTCTCCAGGGGGGGAGATATGTGAAGACTGGGTGAAGACAGGTGAAGACTGCCAGCCTAGCTAGATAGAATTTTGGAGATAATTCTGTCATCTGTAAATATTAATGTAAACCACAGGCTTGTTGTCTTAAATGGTAAAAATAGTGTTACATGTGGAACTGGAAATAAATGCACTCTACTGACCAAGTAAAGCATGGTGTGACCCTTTGATGTTAAAACTCGGAGTCAGTCAGTCTAGAGTGAGACATCCTGCCTATTGTTTTTAAGGCCGAAGTTAATGGCCAGAATTTGCATGCATAAATGTCCTTTATTGCTCTGGTTTCTGCCCAGAGGTGAAGAATGTAAATGTAGTTTCTGTTAGCCTGGGAACCCAGGGAAGTGTCGAGAATGATGTAATGTGAACCAGGAATGTGATTTTAAAAACAGAAAGAATCAGAGAGCATTAAGCATTTTTGTCTTAACAATCTAACTCACCAGTACTGTCTTGCTCTATATGTAAGTTTATCTTAGACTTGTGTTTTTCTCTTAGGAATAGCTAGAAGCTAGAAAGATTAGACTAAGTGTTTTTCTGTGATGTCAGAACTGTACTACTGAATTATTTTAAGTATTTCTCTGTGATCTCTGAACTCTTGACTAGCACTGTGTAGTAAAAAGTATTGTCTTGTGCTTTGACTGTTATTAAATATTTTAAACCCTTTCAACTCTGGCTGTTTTTATAGAAATAATTTGAGCTCTTTAGAGTATTTGTATGCCTTTGGTAAAATTGTACAAAGCCACTCTAATAGATTTAGCCCTGGGCTATACTACCAATTGGATAATAATATTGCACAGTAATAATTGGATACCCTTTTAAGGACCTTTGAGTAGCTGATAAATATTAGTGGGTGGTGGCAGCTGGTACTACTGTATAGTCTGGGAAAAAGGGGCACAGCTGGAGAACCTGTGCCAGCTTTCCCCAGGAGTGTCTCTGTGTGGTTGTATAAACTCTTCTCAAAGTGTGTGTGTGTGTGTGTGTGTGTGTGTGTGTGTGTGTGTGTGTGTGTGTCATATACTAGGGCAGGGACACGAAGCACTGGCTGGACAGAGAGGGTGCTGGAGGTTTTAGCTTTCCCACTAGGCTGAGATCTGGACCCTATAGCTGTGGCATTGGGGAGTCTTATTGGGGACCTGGAGAGCAAAGGAGCAACCAGCCCCAGATTGACTGTGATCTCTGTGTGCTCTTAAGGGAAATTGCACGTTACTGTGTGTATTTGTTATCCTTTTATCCTATATGAGACACCACTCACTGGTGTTAGTGGTGAGGATTGAGGCTCCTTGATTGCTGGGCCAGGGCACGGGCATCACATATGCTTCATTAAATTTGTACAAAATGTTAAAGTGGATAAATTTTAAAGACGAGAAATTAGTAGTAAAACTGTATAAATATAACTATGCTAAATTTATGGTATAGACAGTAAAAGTGAAAAGTGTATAAATTAAGAAATAAAATGTTACCACGAAAAAAATATTTAGTGGAAAATAAAAAATGATGATATAGAAAAAGAGAGAAATGTATGGTATAGAAATGTAATGATAAAACATTGCTATGTAAAACTATGGGAAAATCTAACAGATAAAAAAAATGAAATCTATAAACTATGAAGCAAATGGTACAATCAGAAAGTAGAATGGCAATATTTTTGTGGAGACTGGAAATTAATAAATTGCCAGTAAAATTAAATATGCGATATAAAAAGAAAAGTAATGGAATATGTTTACATTGTCAAGAAAAAGAAACTACTAAACATGTGTTTTTGAAATGTAAAAGAGTAAAAAATAGATATTGGGGAAAACTATGTAAAGATGATTTCTTGAAAGATATAAAAAGGTAGACAAAATTAACATGGATATGATTAAATACAGATATTATAAGAACAGAAGTAAAAATATGTTAAAATATTATATAAAAAGTTATTTTATACAATATGGGTTATATGGAATGAAAGAATAAATGAAATTATGTTTAATGGTAGGTGGAATTAGCAACAATATTAAGTAAAATCAGATAATGGTGATGAAAGATGGAGTGGGGGTCTAATAGGGATGAAAATTTAATATGAGTGTAAAGAAAATTATGAATTTGTAAATATATTTGTATAGCTATATGTTTGTACTTTTGTAAATATTTGCAAGTATGTAAATGAGTTGTAAATAAGGCTTTTTTGTATATAAGTAAAGGTCACCTACTCTTTTCAATAGGTGACATGCGATCGTTTACATCCACATGAGCTACCACCAACTCAAGCAGATGGGGCCTTGGTTTAACATCTCATATGAAGGGCACCGCACTCAGGAGTGCAGCACCCCTCCCCCCTTATACTGCACTGCATTGCCAGCAATTGATCTACCTCATGTGGGAATAGAACCCACAGCTTTATGCATCAAAGACAAGTGTGCTACCTCTTGCACCTCTGACACTGCTAATATATGCTAAGTAGTTTATCTCACTGTGCCATTCAAATAACATGCACATCCAAATTGGTTTAAAATTTGACTGAGCACCAAGTGTAAAAATAAAACCCAATGCCTTATGATCTTCTAAGACTGAAAGGAAATTATGCAGCATACTGAGCTATCATCAATGCAAATGGGGTGAGCCATGCAAGTAAATGGAATATCATTATTACTTTTTTTTGCTCTTTGCTCTGTCCTTTATCTGTCTCTCTCTCTCTCACTATATATATATATATATATATATATATATATATATATATATATATATATATATATATATATATATATGGTTCCACTTTATATCATCGAATTATCATTTCATTGAATTTCAAATCATCGAGACCAAATCGTCAAAAACTCATTTCGTCGAAAACTCATATCATCGAATCACAAATCATTGAAAACCATAAAGCAGCTAGAAATAACACCCCACAGAGTTTTTACTACGTTTATGCAGAGGAGCAAGCCCCCCTGCAGCCCCCCTATGGGAGGCTCTGCCCCATACCCCCCGTAACTTAAATATACCAACTCCAAGGTTGCACTACAGTGGGGGAAAAAGGTAATTTCCTACCCCACTGTAGTGCGACCTTGGAGTTGGTATATTTAATTTACGGGGGGTGTGGGGGGTGCAAGGGGTCTTGCCCCCCCTGCATAAACATAGTAAACAGTGTCTGGGATGTTATTTCTCGCTGCTTTATATTTTTCAATGATTTGAGATTCGATGATATGAGTTTTCGACGATTTGATGTCGATTTGAAATTCGATGAAATGATAATTCGATGATATGAAGTGGAACCATGTATATATATATATATATATATATATATATATATATATGTATGTATGTATATAGATCTCTTTCTGGCTGCCATTCAGTAGTGGAAATCCATGCACAAGTTACTGTATATAATCCATGGAAAGCCCATCAAAAGGTACTGTTTCTCTGTTGTGCAATATCATGGTATAGCAGGGATTGAGAATATGTTCTTTGTCTGCTGTTGGTTTCTTATTTGATATATATATAAAATTACAGGGTGGGAGTGTGCAGGGGGAGAATAACTCCCCTCACATAAAAAAGATGTCTGTGGTGTTTGTGAGTTTGTTGGTGCATGTGCTGTGGAATTTGTGTGGATGTGTGTGTTTTTGTGTGGAGGGGTCAGTTCCAGTATTTAGTTTGATGGGCTGAACTTGCCCTTTAGTACTGACAACACTGATGATGCCAGTGGTACTGACAGCACTAATGATGCAAATGGGTGAAACCAGTCTGCTTTAGGTTGCTTTGTTTACACATCTTCATCTGCCATACTGTTCCTCCATGGAAGGTTAATAAACCTACACTTTGCATTTATAATTTTTCTTGGATGTTAGTCTTTAGTCTTTTTTGGAGGTGATGATTAATTTTGTACATTCACTGTGCACCATTGGTTCGGTCTGTGCACCTTTTGCTGTTAGAAGTTTGTATGTAGATTGAGTGCTTGCTGTGGTGGTATATTGACCAGCATCATGGAGGAAAGATGTGACCTGAGTTCCTTTCTAAAGGGCTTATCAGGAGATAGTAATGATGTTACATGTTTTGCAGGCAGTGATTTTCTTCAGCTGTGGGTGGTATGGCTATGAATTTATTTACAGATATGGAGAGAGCATTTAAGGAGTTGACCAACAACACAAAGAAACTTGGGTGACTATCTGGCACGTTAAACTTCTTAAAGCATATGTTAATGCCAAAATAGCACCACATGGCCTTCAGGTTTATGTGGAACCCAGAGTAGGGACTGATGATAACATTTTTCTACAAAAGTGCCATACAGTACAACTGACTGCTTTCCATATGTTTTCGTAACTTTTAATTGGTTATTATGAACAACAGTTCATATCCGTAAATAGGGTGCTTGATGGTAATTTTGAGACTTTGCAATTATAAAGGAAGAAAATGGTTATGAGGATATTATACTAAGTTTTTAAAAGAAGTTAAAGTGCATGAGAGTGAACTTAATCGTAAACTGAAAAAGTATAATCGAGATCTGAGAGACTTTCAGAATAATATGGTGTATACATGGAAGTCTGTTAGAAGAGCAGTAGGATTTGCTGAGGGGGAAATAAGGAATACTTAGCCAAAATGCAAAAGGGGCCATTCAATATTGAAGCTTTCTTTGAATTTTAGTACAACAGAATCTAGTGTTTCTGACTTTTCTTTAAATGCTTCAAATACAGATACGGGAACTGATATTAGTGAAGGAATTGATTTGAATTCACCTATGAATAAAAGACCAAACCCTTTAGAAGAGCAGGAAAAAAGCCCAGGGGAATAAATCAGACATTTTCAGGACAATGATATAACTTGAACTGATGAGGACTTAATTGTTAATCTTTCTTCACAGGGCTTATCTAGTAATGAAGCTGGACTTTTGAATAAAGGTTTGGGATATGCCCCTTCCTTTTTTGTCTCATAATATTCTACTGTAGTTGATATCAAACGTTTGTGTTGAAAGCTGAATTTGAAATATTACTATAGCCAAAAGCAGAATAAAAAGCATGTATTCGAGTCTAGTTTTAAGTTTAAAAGAGCTAGCTTTCAACCTCATACCATCCAGCTGTAAAAATGTTTGAACAAAGTGTATGTTGGGAAGTTCATAAAAATGAAGGTATCATTTTTAAAAATGTTGATCATAATTTGAATAAACAATATAAAATGGCATTTGATAGCTTAACTAAAATAAACATACAGTGGTAGTTAAAGCTGTTGAAGGAGGGGCAAGTACTTGTTTGGGATTCAATTGAATATAAGAATGAAGTAATGAGACAATTGAATGACAACTTACTGTAGGTTGCTTTTTGATTCTGTGATTGATTTTAAATTGTTTAATGATGGTTTTCTGTTTGAGGCCAAAAGAAAAGGGATTTTTCTGATCATTTAGTTCAACAACTAGTGGTGGATGATCCAAAATCATAGAGTTTTTAACATATTGCCAAAAATACATAAATGCATTGAAAATCCACTAGGGCAGCCTACCCTTACTTAGCCTTTATCTGTTTATATGGAGGGACAACCGAAGCCTTTGTTACAATATGTTAGAGCACAGATAAGGATACAACAGAAATGTTTGAAACTTATAATGTATAGGTTGCTAATAGTTTTTATAAATGTACATTGGATATACAATCTCTGTACAAGTATTCTACATATAGGTAGAGTCAAACCAGTTAAATATTGGTTGACCCATTCAAATTTATATCCAGACCAACATAACATTTTTTGTTAAAACTATTGGGCTTAATTTTGGAACATAATGTTTTCAGGTATAAAAATGAGTATTACCTGCAAATCAAAAGTACAGTGATGAGGACTACCTTTGCACCCATCTATGGTTTTTTTAGAAGAGAGTTTGATTTATAATGATGAAAATCCATATAAGTTATACTTGGAAATGTGGTGGCAATACTGATTGCTGGTATATTTGGAGAGGGTCTTTAGAACAGTTGAAGGAATGTATTAATTATTTGAACTTTAATCCCCTTGGCTTAGTGTTTACAGCAAAATCAGATCTATTTAATGTAGATATTTTTTGGATGCAAATGTCACAAAATTGTTAGATGGTACTCTGTCTACTAGTTTATATAGAAAACCATTTACTAAGAATTCATCGTTATAGAGGCAACAAATTGTCAGCCACGTCATATAGTTAAAAATATTCCCGAGGCACAATTTATGAGATTACACTGTATCTATAGGTCCACAAATATTTCTGAGTCAGAAGCTTTAAATATGGAAGATACTTTCATAAATAGACAATATTGTATGAATGATGTTAGATGGGCACATTTATGGTCTTCAAATGTTTCCAGGGAAGATGGTTTACAGTCAAGAAGATATGAAAAAAATGTGGAAACCCAGTCTAAAATAAGATTCATAACTACCCATGGCATGAACACCTTTAAGATTTGTGATGTTTTAAATAAGTACTGGTATATTTTAAAAACTGATGTATTTAAGATCAGTACTTGGACGATGTGTGTCATTTTGGTTTCAGATGAGGAAAAAAATATAGGTGAACATTTATCCTGGTATAAAAAAGTTAAAATGGCTAAGCACAATGACACTAGGAATGTTGCCTATGGTAGTACACACTGTGGCAACTGCGTTTATTGTAAAGTTATTCAAAGTTATTTCTAGAACCAATCATTTACATCAGCTAATACATCAGAAGTTTTTTTCGATAAGGCATTTAATTACAAGTAGTTTGGAGTGGGTGATTTACATGGCCATTTGCCAACCTGGGGCTTTCTACAATGGATAAACTTCTAGACCATGGAAACAAAGACTTGCTTTTCATCCTAGTGATTTAAAATGTAAGAGAGAAAGGAGTGGCTTGTTTAAACATCAACTTAAACATAACTTTGCACATTTTGTATTTGTGGGTTTTGATGCTGTTGTGGGGGAGGTTATTCAGTCTAAGCATACTCTTTTAGATAAAAAAGAAAAGTTATGAATAGTTAAGTTGGGAGCCATGTATAGACCAGGGCTCAATGAATATTTTTAATGTTAATTTAAGTTAGGTATTGTACTAAATATATCTATAACATTTTGGGGAGAATATAAATTTAGTATTTAATGTGCTAAAAGTGGTTTTATGTGTTAAATGTAAAGCTCATTATTGAATGATATTATGGTAAATGTGTTGCTGTCACTTTAAATGCACTAGTATTTAGTCTCATGGGCTGAACCTGCCCATTGGTACTGAGAGCACTGATGATGCCAGTGGTACTGACAGCACTAATGATGTCAGTGGGTGAAACCAGTCTGCTTTAGGTTGCTTTGTTTGCACATCTAGATCTACCATACAGTTCCTGCATGGAAGGTTAATAAACCTACACTTTGTATTTATAACTTTACATGGATGCTGATTTTTTTTTTTAGAGGTGATGTTTAATTTTGTACATAGACCGTGCACCATTGTTTCGGTCTGTGCACCTTTTGCTGTTGAGACTTTATATACATACATATATAGATATGTACGTACACACACACACACACACACACACACACACACATATATATATATATATATATATATATATATATATATATATATATATTGAGAGAGATAGTTATAGCTATTATAGCTATATCAATTTTATGGAGATTTGACAAAAGAAAACATAATTTGATATATATATATATATATATATATATATATATATATATATATATGTGTGTGTGTGTGTGTGTGTGTGTGTGTGTGTGTGTGTGTGTGTGTGTGTGTGCTTCATTTTTGATTTGACTTTTATGAAGCATAAACTGCAGGACCTCTTAATAAACCCATCTCAGTATCCCAGCTAGCAAAAATTTAACTGATTAAACTGGTTTGTGCAGTGCCTCAGCCCCTTAACAGCCATCTCCATTTATAACAACTAAATGAAGGGCTTTAAATTTTCAGTTATTCTAATGAAGTGTGCACTGTCATGGTCCTTCTATCACCTTTTGAAACATAATGCTTCCTGTCTGTCCCTACCAGAGCACTGATATGTAATGATGGCAATTCTGACTCAACTTTAATGTCTTTTGGATGGCAATAAGGCTATATGTCTTAATAAAACACCATCCCCACTTAATATGGCAATCACCTTTAGACCCTGTTGATGTATTTGCATCACCATCAGTAATATAGCTAGGCTGGCATGTATGCCATGCCAAACCTGCCACAGGATTGTTTTATTGGAAAATTTAACAGCCTGCCTTACTTAGCCAACAACCTTGATACCACTATCACCATTGATTGTGAGTTTCTTGTTTTAATTTCTTTAAAAGCTTGGACTACCCAAATTAAGTTGCTATCAAAACCCCAGGGGGAAGGGAGAGTGGAAATGATGCAACAAGTGAAAGTGATACCAGTGTTGTCTGAGTGAGACACAGCTAAAAGGAGATAAAGGAAGCTTTGAAACAAAACAGTATCAAAGAGTCACTGTACAATGATTCCTTTCCTTGCATATGCATTCAGTGTGTAGACACTGTTCTCCTACATACTAAGACATGCAAGTTGAATTGCAGTAACTAAAGAAATGCCTACCACATGTTATCAAACCATGGAGATGACATAGTTGTTAAAACAGAATTTCTTAAAATTACATTTACTTAACTAAATTAAGCCCAAAAGCACTAGATGGAATCTTGTCAACTGATTTAAATAAAGGTTGATTGCAATTACAGTTTAAGGAAATGTTACTTTTTAATGCTGTCATTTAGAACATTTTATTGATATGAGCGCTTATGTATTTATTAATTTATTGTGTGTCTTTTATTAACTGGGTTAGTCACATTAGGCTAGTGGCTTTCTTTCAAAGGAGAACCAAGGTGGTATTTTGTACTACTAGGGGAAATTTGGCCAGGGGATGGAGGAACTTCCCCTACTCTTTTTGATACATGTCATGGGATCTTTTACATCCACTGGAGCTATCACCAACTCAAGCAAACAGGAACTTGATTTAACAACTCATCTGAAAGATGGCACACTTTGGAGTCCAGCACCTCCTAATGCAGCTCCACTGCAGTGGCAACTTTAAAAATGAATCCAGTCACTAAGGTGCACTTAAATGCTGCATTAACATTTCTTCTGAAAACTAGTTACTTCACTCATTCAGTTATCTGTGGTCTGCACAGTTAAACTATGTTATAGGCAAGTGTTAAGCATTATGTAAAGTGAATTAATTGCACGAACTTGAGGTTTCAGATTGGAAAAGGCACTACCTTTGTATAAAGCTCACAGCTGCATTCATCAGAACTACCCATGCACCAGAACTTTTGCATATCTACTTAAGCAATCCATACTTACATATCCGTTCAGTCTGAATATATAATTACCCTTTTATAATTGCAACCACTTCCTGTTATTTTTCTGACCTAACTTTACACCTCTGCCAACTAGGCATTGATTGTAATCTACCACAGAAAACACTTTTCTCAGGTCAAGTGCAAATTAAGTAGCACTACTTGAGGTCTGCTGACTGCATTAGGTCCTGTGAAAAAGAGGCTTGTCTTCCTTATGCTCTTGGGCCTATTCTGTCAGGACTCAGACCAACTACCTGTCTCAGTTCTGCTGTCTCATGAGCCTGACAGACACTTGCCCCTCCTTTACCTGCTAGCCCAACCACCATACCTTTTAAAAGTGCACCACATTACAAGGAATGCTCTTCATTTTGGGTCTTATAAAGTTCATTTTCCTAGAAGTTCCATACTGAAAGGGGCTGTTATACTTTCAGTGTTAGGGATATTTTTAACTGATATCCTTGGTAAACAGAACTGAATCATATTAATTCATCAAAAGAACTGATTTACAAGTAAATAGTAACACATTTCAATCATTCTCTGAGCGTTCTATTTCAAGTTGTTAGTAAGTGTTGCACATTTTGCCCATTTGCTCCACATTATGAGAGGTAGTGTTTCCCATTTTTGAGATTTGTGCATAGGTAAGTATTAGGTTAGCTGCTCTTCTGGGTCATTTTAAGCTTAGTCAATTTCTCAAAGGTGAGTCTGAAATCCTGTGCCTTGTGCCTGTGATGTAAACCCCTTTATCTTTATACCAACTCTGCCCCTATGGAAGGTGAAAAGTTGAGAGCTATGCCAAAGTTTACCTCAAGGCATCTGTCTGTCAGTCAGTTACCTGAGGAGGAAAAAAGACCAGGACAATAACAGTCTGTTAGTAGACTGGACAATAACAGTCTGTCAGTAGACTGGACAATAACAGTGTCAGTAGACTGGACAATAACAGTCTGTCAGTAGACTGGACAATAACAGTGTCAGTAGACTGGACAATAACAGTCTGTCAGCAGACTGGACAATAACAGTCTGTCAGCAGACTGGACAATAACAGTCTGTCAGTAGACTGGACAATAACAGTGTCAGTAGACTGGACAATAACAGTCTGTTAGTAGACTACCTTATCACACCTATGCAACAAAACAGTTAAGGCAGTCCACACAATAATGACATTAAATGAGCTGTACTGCATACTGAATTTTGGTCATCATTTGCTGACTTCATTAGAAACAACAGCCTGATTCTTCATTGAAATGCACACATTGTTCTGTTTGTTTAAAAAAACTAATGATAAAACAGAATGCCTGTCTCTTATAAATGTTAAATACTGCAACATCAGGATGAAACAGGAATTACAAAATGCATATCCTAGCAGTCCATTCATAATGGTCACTCTTTTAGTCCCTTGGCTGTTGTGCCAACGTACGACAGCTAACAGCCAAAGAGAAAAAGGCAAAGATCAGATGGTTATGCTAGAGAGAGGAAAATAAAGGCCCCTAATGATTTTTTTCACAAGCAGTATTTGTAAACCAAATATGTGTGAATGTAACATGTGCCTGGTCTAAATGGCATATGTAACTAATGTTTCTTAATAAATAAGATGTAGCTATGAATATAAAGAAAAGTCCCAGTAACTTCTGAAAATGATCTTTGATACAAGTTTGTCATGCAATAGAATCCCTGCAAACTGAGATTCCATGGAATATTTTGCTTAAGGGACCCAAGCATAACTTCAATTTTTTTCATTTAGAGTCCATGTCCCTTTAAAGGAAAAGCCTCAGCCCGAATGAATGCTGAAGCTGCATTTATATAATTAAAGTAAATGCAATTTGATTACATTAAAATGCCAAAAGCAGCCTCTCCCAATGGAAATTTCCCTCTTTACACTTCAGTAAAATGGCTGCTGACATGCAATATGATTATATTAATGAGAAGGGAGCCTCATCTGCAGACAGAGATTCTCTGTATGATGCACTGCGGTCTTGCAGTGGGCCAATATTTTCACCTCATTGAGCATCAGAGGTGTTTAAATTTGTACAAATCTTCTCATCGATGTATTATTAATGCAAGTACATGTATTAAGAGTTACATGTTTAACCTGCTTGGCATGCAGAAATGCCATAAATACACCCTTCCACAAAATGAACTCCATTACAAAAGTCACCTCTTGTGTAACGGACCAGCTTGACAGTCTGTGTTTCTGTTTCCCCTTAAGACAGTATTAAGCATGTTATGAAGAGTAACTTTCACTGCGACAGAATCAAAGGAACTATGCAGGCTGACTCCTGAAGCTTCCTCATCAAGGACTGTGAAATTGTTCCCAAATGGTAATTGCTGTATCATGTAGTTAATTGACTTTAGATACACAGCTACCCTGCTGCATAATAATCTTAATGTTTGAAAAAATCTGACTCTAAAGTAGCAGATGAAAATAGATGGAAGTAAAACTGGATGGTTATTTTGCTTTTTCTTTTTAGAATTTGCAGAATGTATATTTTGTGTCACATCCTGTTTTTCTGTTGTCTTAAACTAGGACTTGTTCAGCAACATACATAGCTAACAGGTCGAAAAGCAAAAATTGTTATGGAGCTGTAGTTGTCCTTTGTGTTTCGCCTAGGAACCAACAAACACTGCTGATTATGAAAACATCAGTTATTACCACTAAAATACACAAATCATTTAAGGTTGTGAAGAAAATTAAGTGTACAAAGAATGAGGAAGTCAGCTAAAATGTTTAGATTCTGGTAACAAAACAAATGGTGCTTGTCATTTACTGATGGCTCCTCTGTTTTTTCCCCCTGTTTATGGGCTGCCAATCATATCTGAAAATGAACAGAGATATTTAAAGGAGATGATTTCAAAGCTTAGTATAAGCAACATGGAAACAATGGTATCAGTCAGAAGCAAGTGTTATTTTTGTAAAATGCTAACCATCCTATTAGTCATTGCCCCATATGCAGTATGAGGATCATCCTCAAACAGCAACCTCAGGGAGTCAGATGAACAGTCAGAAAATTAAACCTTATCAAACCTTAGCTGATTACCGTTGATACAGCCAAGGAGCTTAAAACCTACTTCCTCTGTATCCAAGAGGTCAAGGGAGGTTATAAGAAGATGCAAGGCTGACTAGCACAAGGGTTCATGCATATTAATGACAGTAGAAGAGTCGGTGACAAAACTATAGAAACTCTTGGAGGAAAATGACAAAGCATTACATTTACTGGCATTTAACTGCACCTCTTTGTGTTAAACCCCAGCTGCAAATGAGTGAACATTTGACTATTCCAGGAAGAGCTTTATCAGCTTGCTGCAATTAAACTAAATCTGGATGTAATCAACACTTTGCAGGAATGTATGCAGTGCTGCATAACTGCTGCATAGCCTGCACTAAATCACCGATCCTCAAACATCGCTCCAACAGACAGCAAAGCAATCAGAAACAACAGACATGGTGCATTAGCTGTGTCTTGATCACCAGTTCTCATGTTCCTGGCCTGATTATATAGAATCCAACCCTAATCCCCATTCTTATATTAAAATTGTTGCAGTGAGCAGCTGTACTTCCAGTCTGGTTGCATTTTTATGCAGGTTATTCTTCTATACTATGTCTTCAACATGCATCTTCAATAGCAACATTTTTCTCCTTCTGTAAAGAAGAAACTTATTACATTAAGCAGAATGTCCATCTGTAAAGAAGAAACTTGTTACATTAAGCAGAACGTTTACCAATCAAACTGTTTCAATTTACTCTTGACAAAGCAATAACTCCTTTACCACTTCAATTATCATAACGTGCAACAAAAACACTATGGCGTATAGCTCACAACACGCATGAAACTGAACTACAATAGTGTTATGTTTCAGTTGTATTTTGTTTCATTTGTTAACGTGCTTTCTAAACAAAATATTGAAAGGTATTAGGATGCAAAACATGTAACAGAATAAAACTTAAAAACAGAGGGTATAATGAAAGGTTATGGGTTTGCTCAGGTAATTACTTTTGCAACACATGAGCATGGGCATACATTGGATTTGGTCTTTCTGTTGGATATTACAGCCAAAAATCTGGTGGTAGAACTGGTTTCCTGGATTGATCATTTCTTGGTCTACTTTGGTTTACAGTTACTTAGTCATAGGTGGGATGCTGGCATAATGGTTAAGGTGTTTACCTTCCAGACACAACATGCAAACTTTGATTTGCACATGGAGTAATTGACTAGGCTTAAAATAGTCCACAAGGGCAGTTAGCCTAGTACTAATGTATTAACCTGTAATCCCCTGATCTTTAACAGAGAGTAGCTCCTATAGTATCAATTAGGTTACTGGTGATTGTTTAAGTGCACTCCTTCAGTTCTCCCTGGAGCGATACAAAGATTCACTGGATGTCCTTGTTGAGAATTATGATAATTATTTATTTCCAGATTGGATTCTGTGGCATCAGCTCATGTCTGCCATGTCTCTACCTGGAGGAGTCAACCTTGGCTTAATGCTTCTCTTTGTTCAATGCATACAGGTGAGCTCAGGTTGGGGTATTGCTGGTGACTGTTGGGCTACTGGAGTGACAAGATTGAGCTTCATGAGGATTATTCCATCTACCAAACAAAGATCTCACATAAGAAGACAGAGTTCAATTTGGAGTCTGAATAGAGAGATGATAAGGGGATCTGAATGGAGAGATGATAAATCAGCAAGCAAAAGAGAATAATATTACTGGAACTGAATTTGTCCTTAACTCTTGGTGATTACCATCATGAGATGGACCCTATTTTACTCAAAATCTCACCAATATATAATATATAATGGACAGAAGTAGGCTAGAAAATAAAGATAGTTGAGTGCACAAGACCCAGGATAAAAAGTGCCCAATCCTAGTAGGTGCACTGGTGCAAGGACTGGAAAAAATGTCAGTGCAGAATCCTCAAGACACAGAAACATCCCTACAATGGGGCCAGGCCAGGCCCAGGGGGAGGATGGCCTCCCTGTTGAAGAAGGAAGTAGTAGTCCACAAGAATCACAAAAACTGTTAGGCCCCAAAAAAAAAAAAAAAGAACCATAAAGATGATAGAGTGGACTACTGAGTATAAGAAAGAAATATGCATTGTTACTATTATGTAAGAAGCCTAGAATTTCCAGACAGAAGGTAGACAAAAAGATTAAGAGAGAAATTACAGGAAAGAAAAGTACTTGCACAAGAAAAACTTTCAGAAGCTTCAAATAAAAAATTGTGCTCATTAATACAACAGATTTATGAAAAACTTTATATAGACCAAGAAACCTTGTGGCATTTGGAAAAAGAAGTGACTGAGGAAGTGTGAAAATATAAAGAACAAAATCTAGAGATTTTTGAAAGGTATAAAAAAGAAATGTGGACATGGGGAAGAAAGAGAGATCTGATATGGTGAAATATTTACACAAAAGCCAAGTTAATCAATACAAAAAAGCAGCCCCAAAGATATTCAAAGAGAAAAAATAAGATCACAAAGAGGGAAAAGAGAACAGCAGATTAATATAGTATGTCACCCGTCTAGTCAGGATAAAATAAACAAATCTTTGTGGGTTCTGTTCAAGCAGCTTTATTATGTACAAACACATCAGGATTGAGGCTTAATAACTTTAACTTAGGTAAACTTATAAACAAACTAGCTGTTACACTCATACATGCTCACTCTCTGGTTGCACTTTCAAAATGGCACTGAAGCCAGCACGTGCTTGCTATTTATATGCATGCGCTGTCCTTGAAATGCTTCTTAAAGATACAGCACACACACTATTCTACATAGTAGAAGTAAAAAAAAAATAGAAGTTGAAGTCATGGAATACCTGCAAAGTGTAGGATTTAGTGTAGAAAGTCTAACACAGGTTATGTCATTGCATGATGGAACAATGAGCTCCTCAAAGTAAGGAGAAACAAGAGGAGCACTTATGAAGAAGAAATATGGACATGGGAAAGAAAAAAGAGATTTAATATGGCATAATTGTTATGTAAAGGAGACAGTAAAACTGATCAATACAAACAGAGCAGCGGCAAAGATATTTGAAGAGACATGCAGGTAAAGTCATCCAGATATGGAAAATCTTACAATACAAAAAAATAAGAAAACAAAGAGGAAAAGCAGAAAACAGGATCAGTAATATAAAAGTTGCAGAAACAGAAACTGAGGTTATGGATTCCCTGAAAAGTGAAGGATTTATTGTAGAAAATCTAACTCTTATAACATCACAGCAGGATAGAGCAATTGATCCTCAAATTAAGGAGAAACCAGTGGAAAGGGAAACATCTGATCATTTGCCATATGAAGATCCATTGGAGCCATCCATAGGAAACCAGTACATAAGTTCAGCTGGAGTTGCACAGCAAGAGAAGAACAGGAAATTGTGGCAATTCTGACACAGTCAATGTTGTGGGATAATAGGCCAGTGAGTTCCAATATGTAAGAGCGACAGACGACACAGGATGAAACTGAAGAGAATGTGGCGCAAGATGATGCTCTGGAACTTTCTATAGAATGTCTGCAGGAAATGGAGAACAAAGAATGTGCCCTCAGTTTATAAGAAAATGATCTAAGAGAAGAGTTGTTTGATTTAATAGAGATGGACAGACATATTAATATCAATGAAAGCAAAAGACTACAGCAAGTCAATAAAACCCAAAAAGTTAGAAGTTTGATAAAACAAATGGACATAGTAATTAGGACTGTTTATAGAGATTCATGCCATATAACAGAAATAAATAGGATATATTACTGTTCAGCTAAATTAATAACAAATAAAATCTTACCACAAAAACACAGGTCAGTAAGGGAAAGGAAGGGGAGAAATTAAATGCCATCATGGAAGTATCGAAAAAAGAGAACTAAAAGCAATTAAGACAAGAATTGTCACTTTTAGAAGAGTATAGAAGAGGGAACAGATCAACAAAAATACTCAAAAAGATAAATGCGATAAAATCAATGCACAGTATCACAGCAGATCAGGACCTATCATGCAGTATCGCACACAAACTAAAAATATCAGCACAGGCAGAAATACTTAGAAGATATGCAGATGAATATAAAGGAAAAGTACCAAATAAGCAATTTATTGATGACCCAAAAAAGTTTTATAGAAAATTGGGAAACAAGGTAAAAGGAATTGAAACACCACCAGACAAGAAGAAATAGATACATTTTGGAAAAATATCTATGAAGATCCTGTGGAACATAAAGATGCTAAATGGATAGAAGAAGTAAAAGAAAGAATAAGACATTTAAAGGTACAGGATATGAAATGGGATGAAGTAACGGCCAGAGAAATTGAAACAAAGTTAAGAAAAGCCTCTAATTGGAAAATCCCAGGCCCAGATGCAGTACCTAACTTCTGGCTAAAAATATTAATATCTTTACATGAAGATTTAGCCCTGAGTAAGAACTATTTATATGAACACCCTGACCAGACACTAGCCTGGTTAACAATAGGAAAAACAATACTCCTACTAAAGATCAAACCTGCAAGCTATCCTAAAAACTATAGACCAATAACTTGACTTCTGATGGTATATAAAATATATACTGGAAGTGATGTTAACAGAGTTTATAGTCATTTAAAAGAAAACTCAATCAAGGCAATAGAACAAAGCAGTAAAAAAAGAAAGTTACACGGAACAAAGGATCATTTGTTGTTAAACAAAGTCATAATGAATAACTGTAAAAAGGGGAAGAATCTAAGTATAGCATGGATAGACTACAAAACAGCATTTGATAGTATCCCACATTCATGGATAAAAGACTGATTAAAAATGTATAAGATATACCCTATACTGATCGATTACATTACAGCAACCATGAAACAGTGGCAAACCACTTTGCAGTTAAACAATGATAAAGAACAAATTATTATTCCATGGACAAAAATTCAAAGGGGGATATTCTAGGGTGACTCTTTGTCACTGTTGTTCTTTTGTCTTGCCCTTAACCCATTAATCTGTTTACTTAGCAGATTAAGTCATGGCTACAATTTGGATCCCAGAAAACAACAAAGTGTAAATACTTATCTTCTTTTTGTGAATGGTTTAAAACTATATAGTTCATCAGATGAAGAACTGAAAGAATAACTGCAAGTGGTCAAAACTTTTTCATATGATATAAGAATGTCGTTTGGTCTTGATAAATGTGCAAAAGCAGCGTTTAAAGCAAGAAACCTGCAACACCAAGAAAACATCAGTCAGGAGCCGGATTGTGATATAAAAGAACTCGAGCAAGAGGGAGTGTATAAATATTTGGGAATTGATGAAGGATTAACAATAAAAACATGAACAAATGCAAATAAAACTTAGTAATATTTTAAGAAGAATAAAATTAATACTGAAAATGGCACTGACATCTAGGAACAAAGTCCGAGCTATAAACCAGTTTGCACTTCCTTTCCTATTTTATAGTTTTGGAGTGACTGACTGGCCCCAAAACATGTTGGATTGGTTGGACAGGAAAACAAGAAGGATGCATAGATTCATAGGTGGGTACTAGGCTATCTGCCCGAAGGCATTTATAAGCCTAGCCAGAATGTGTTGGCTTTCGCAGCCCCCTTAGATTAGTTCCCTGTGCCTCTGTCCAGCAGAGCCACTGAAGTGATCCCTGGGGTAAACTTTCTGTTTCCCATCCACTCGTCAAGGTTTCTTTTGAAGAGTGTTAGTGAGGAGCTCTGCCTAATGTAGATTGGGATCTTGTTCCAAAGCATGGGAAGTCTCTGGGACAGGAATCTATCCCTCCAGCACATCCTATTTATTGTTGTGGTGAGATTTAGATCTCTGGAGCATGTGGCTCGAGGGATAAGGTTTTCTTTAGGTGCTAGATAAGGATATCTTTAAGGTGCTAGATAAGCATCATGCTCATCAAATAATTTATAAAAAACAGTGTATACCGAGGCTGTATATTCACTGTTCTGAAGGAGGTATGGGCCTCCTCAAAATTGATTACATGTAGAGAAAAGAAATCATAGGACTGCATACATATCTGCTGACTTCACAAGACCCAAACATAGTCAAAGTTTTAAAATATGAGGAGAATATGTCTAAGATGACTTCCCAGCTTAGTTTAGCAGAAGCATATTGATGTCAAGTGGGAATGGAAATCAAACCAGATGTATATAAAAATTGGGCAGCAAATGAATGTGCCAAAAAAACAAAAGACAAAATATAAGGTGAAGGATCAGATGAGAATGCAAGAAATGTAGAAATTCCATAAATATAGTTGCAAGTATAGAAATTTCCTGGAACAGCCTCATGTTGATCAGGATTGAACACTGGAATTGTTAAGAAGAGGTGAATTCAAACCAAAAGGGAAAAGGTCAATATTGTCATCCTAAGACAGTGGACTACTTACCGGTTGGTTTACAAAGTCCATTGAATATGTGGAAGAAACAGACAAATATAGGTTTTGTAAAACAGAATTGGAAACAGTTGCATATCTTGTTGTTGGCCGTGACATACTAATGGCAGAATAACTGTATACTGAAAGACATAATAATGTGGCAAAACTGTTACATCGGGGATTGTGCAAACACTATAATATTGAAGTAACTGAAAAGCACTGGAAATATAAGCCACAAAGCATTATAAAAAATGATGAAGTTTATATCACATGGGAACACCCATTAGCAACAATTCAAAAAATATATGTGAGAAGAACAGATATAGTAGTCCGTGAAAAAAAGACAAAAATAGCATTGATCATTGAAATTGCTACACCTAGTGACTACAGTGTCTTACATACAGAGAGGCACAAAGTAATAAAATACCAGGTTTTGCAGGCAGAAATGAGACAGTGTGGAAGAAGGATACCCAGACAGTTCTAATAGTATTAGGAGCAATGGATCTTATAAAAAAATAATTTTGTACTTGGATACGAAGAGCACTTCTGGCTAAAATCAAAGATTGAAAGAATACTAATTTTGTAAGCTTTAATCATACTTTGACTTAGGAATGGGGTCCATTCCTCTCATGGTATTAGAAACCCAAAAGACTTGGAAAAATTAAAACACAGAGATTCCTGTCAAGGGAGATCTTTTCAGTGGCTAATCAACAAGAAGTGCTTTTCCATGTGGTGGAAAGATTTTTCAGCCTGGCCTTTCTCTCAATAGGAAAGACTTTGTCAAAATAAGTTGTGCGTCTGTTGCTCAACTTTTCATTCAGATGGCTGCTTTAATGATGTCCGCCTTTCCTATGGCTAACTCCAAGGGTGACACATTAAGTCTTCCTGTCCCTTTATCTGTGTCATGGTTAGTATACAATATTCTCAATTATGATGATTTCATTAATGTGCTATTTAGGTTGCGGTCAACAAAATGTGGGCTGGATCTCTGTCCTACTTAACTAGTTACAGTTAGCTCTGTTGTTCAGAGTCCAACAATTCATCAGATTTTGGTTGTCTCTTTGAGGTATGAGGTCTTTTCTTCAGCCTTGAAGGAGATGTTGGTGATCCCAGCTCTTAAGAAACCATCTATGCACCCATATAATTTGAATAATTACCACAGTGTGTCTAACCTTTCGTTTCTTAGGAAGGTTATTGAGAAAGTTGTTTATAAATAGCTTGAAACCTATCTTAAAGGTAATAGACCTCGATTATTTGCAGTCATGGTTTTATACTCACCATAGTACTAAAACAGCTCTAATAAGAGTTTCTAATAATCTCCTGGTGGCACGAGACCAGCTGCACTATACCGTGTTGATCCTCCTGAATCTCTGCAGCATTCAACACAGCAGACCATGACATCTTAATAAAATGCCTTTGATCTTACAGTGCAATTTCCACTATGGCTTTGGATTAATTTGCTTCTTTCCTCTCCAACCATGCACAGAAAGACTGTTCAGGACTTAATTCTTCATCCAAATGCAATCTTGAAAGCAGAATTCCACAAGGTTCTATTCTGAACCCTTTATTATTCACTTCTTGTATACTTGCACTAGATCTTTCAGGGAAAGGGGGTCTAATGTACCATAGTTACACAGATGGTACTAAGATGCATCTTTCCTTCTCCCAAGAACATATGGCTTTTATATTTTCTTGTCTGACTACCTTGAAGCCATTCATACATGGCTTACTAATCATTTATTAAAACTGAACACCACAAAGCCTGAGGCCTTGGCTGTTGATGCAGGACTGAGAGTTTATTCTATTATACTTCTATGAAATTATTTTATGGATGGCAGTGATAAGCTGGAATTTGTTAGTAAGATAAGGAATCCTGGTATTACTTTTGACTTGTAGCTTACAATTGGGACCAGTTGCCCAATGTAGTAAAGTCATTTTCTTTTCATCCTAGAAACATCTCCTGGATTCAGCACCTAATTCAATAAAATGAATTATCTGTTATTGTTCTTGCCTTGGTCTGTTTCAGACTGGGCTGCTGCAAATTTCTGAACTTGGGACTGCCTAATACCCAATATAACCAAATACAGTTAGTGAAGAATTCTACAGCTAGGTTATCTATTGGCATGTCTTGTTAACACCACATTAACCTATTTTGTGTAACCTGCACAGACTTCCTATCCAGTACAAGATCATCTTCAAGATTCTTGTGTTTAGTGTACCTGTCCATTCATAACCTGGGTCCCTGTTATCTAAATGAGCTCATTGTTCCCTACTGCCTTGCTTGGGTTCTGCACTCAGCGTATGAGGGGCTGTCAGTAGTTCCACTGGTCAGCCTTGCAATTTCAGCATTTAGATCTTCCTTTAGCCAGGCTCTGGTCCTGTTGTCCTCTCTGTCTCAGTGGCTTCATAAATGTTCTTCCCTGGCTAACTTCAGACAAGCATTAAAAAAAATATTTGCTTGAATTAACATATGATGGTATTGAGTTAATTCCTACTTTTTAACACCTTTGTTAAATTATCATATAACACAGGCACACATACATTCATAGAAAAGAAAACAAACCATATTAACATTGTTTTCATGAATTGTATATTCCATATGTGTTTTTTTCTTCTTTTATATCAATTGTCCACACCAGCATTACACAGATTGCACAGTTCCTGCCTTCCCTTATACCTCGCTCCTCCTTCTGACCATTATTCTGCATGTATTGTTCCTACATTGTTGTTTTGTAGTAAGTCTTGTTTTTGATTGTTGTTTTGTGTATTATTTTACTTATTCATATTTTTCATTGTTTTGTTAAAAACACCTTAATAAATCTGAACATGAACTTGGAAAAAATAAAGGTCAGTATTCACTGTCTGGGGTTTCGCATTTTCATAGGAGTGATCTGCAAAGAGTGGTGCTACATGGATATGCAAATCCTGGACTGTCAGCATACATAAGAACATGTGAAGGACTTACTGTAAGCACCACCACCCATTGCAACTACACTATTAAAGGACTTTACATGTATATGTATGAGTTTGATTCATAGAGATGAATCTATACTAAGTCCATTTGCATATTAAGTGGATAAATAGCCCAGAACTTATGCCAGTAAACAGCAGTTTTCTTAGAGAATACAGAGCTATGAGGGGAGATTAGTGCTTGTGCATACCTGGACATTTTACTGAAGGGGTTGCTTGGGGAAATGTTTCATTTTGGTGCTTGTGCATACCTGGACATACTCCTGAATGGGTTTCTTGAGGAAATAATTCATTTGTGTGTCAGGGAAGTGCTTGTGCATACATGGTCTGACTGCTGAAGTCATTGCTAGACAAAATAATTGTGCCATTTTAGTGCTTGCACATACTTAATTCAAACTAATGAAAGGGTTGCTGGGGGAAATATTTCATTTCTGTGGCAAGGAAGTGGTTGTACATACCTGGACAAAGAAGTTCATGGATTACAAATCCAATATCAAAGGGGAAGCGTCGTTTTTAGCAACGGATGTGTGTACGGCAGGGATGTTAGACTATGAATTACAAAACAGTCTCATTAACATACTATGCTTTTCAGCATTTCTCATTTGCATCTTATTATTTTTAAGGCTTTTCAGATCAGCGTAAATGGCCTCTATGAATAGTCTGAAGTACTGGTGAATAGTACAGTTAGTATGTAAAGCTATGATGGTTGCAAGTCTCCTACCATATTGCAAAATGGAGCTGAATTTCAAGAATTGAACTTAAGATATAAAATGGATGTTCTCACATATCTGTACGTGTTCATATGCCTGTTTTCACATGCATGTGCACACGTGTATTTGTGTGTGTGTGTGTGTGTGTGTGTGTGTGTGTGTGTGTGTGTGTGTGTGTGCACTCAAGCATGCCTGTGTATGTATGTGTGAGTGTGCATTTTTGTATGTTTAGGGGTGACAAGATTGCTAACAATATCTGGAACTATGTAATGCATTGTTTTACACAGAGGGAAGCAGCTATGTTAGTGATTTCATTCAGAAGCAAACCCATGGATTCATCTCTGAATATTGTATCAGTAATAGTTCTGTTAATTATGTACATATCACGTCTCCATTATACATTATCCCTTAGGTCACTACTTTCTAGAAAAGCAACTAAGCATAAAACAAACATAAATCCTTTTCAGGAGACTTGATCCCGTACTTTCTTAGTAAGTAAGTCCCTCATGGGAACAACAGCTGATATCATGAGTTGTACACCAGCCTATTGTTTTGACTCTTCCTGCTCTGCATAAGCTTCACTCTTATCCCTGTTAGGCTTTTTTTCTGAAGTCCTGGAATTTATATAAATTGCTTGAGAAAAAAGGAAGAAAAAGAAAGAAAAGGACAGAAAATAAGAAAGAATGACAATCTCCTACATATTTTAATGTTAAATGTATCAGTTTCTAAAACAATAATAAAAGGCAGAAAGTTAGAACAACTGTAACAGTTATTTTTATGTTTATTAAACAGTTATAAAAAAAGAGGGTCATTCTGTAGGGGGAAAGGTTGACTGAAATTGAAATAAGCTTTGCTTATATCTGCAAGGCATAAGAAAAGGAATTTTCAGATGAACAGAAAGTGGGGTGGGGGGTGTTAGGAGTGTTTGGTTGCTTAGTATCCCAGCATTCCAGAATCTGTGGAAAAATACTGATAGTTATTAATCATTATTTTAACCCTGCAAAGAAGCTGTTACAATGATGACTACTATGTCATTATATTCTCACTGTAAGCAAAGAATCAATGAGAAGGGAACCCAGAAACAAGCTACTGGCAAACTTCTAAATGATGGAATTTATTTAAATAAATTTACATTGAATCTGCTACTTTCTATGGTATGGGAGTCATACTCCAAAATGAAACAATGTGCAGTGTTCATGGGGCCTTGTCTTTTATTCTTCTGTCTTACAGCCTACTTTCGAAGTCAGCCTTTGCCAGCACTGACAGCACACTTTTCTCATAGCCTCGTCTTCTCATAGCCTTTGGTTGCTTTCAAGTTCAATTTAGGACAATAAAGTTGTTATGCATGACAGTTTAGAGAGCAGAATGGGTGGTGTCTGAGCCCGCTGTGTTAGTATAAAGTGAACTCATTCTCTGCAGGCGAGCTCAGTTACTAAAGCCTTACTGGTGGGACACTGCCATACTTTTACAGACATTCCCATCCTGACCAACACAATTACCATCAAACTGCAAAAAGCTGTGGGGTCACTCTCACTTACAATGAGAATGTACTGTTTATTATGCAGCAGCAGATTTGAAATGTGTATTGATTTATCCTGTAGCACTTTCTGCTTGGGGGTGTTTTAATTTTTTTTTTTTTTTGTTAAGTTTGGGTTTTACAGAGTCCGTGAGCTTCATTAGAGTTTCATTAGAAACAATAAACGTGTTTCCTGATTTTCCTTTTAAGAAATAAAGATGAAATGTCAGGATGAATTCCGCTGGGCAGAATGTCTACAACAGGTTTTTGGTATACCACAAGAAAGGAAATGTCTTGTTTGTTGAATATCAGTAACATGCCAAAAACAATAAATAAGCCTGAACACCTAACTTGTCAATACAATTATCTGTGAAGAGAAAAAAAAAAGTAAATACCTTGCAGCTGAATATTCCTGCACTGATGTTTTTCTTGGCATAAATAAGATTCATTTTTCATTTAATTCTATCACATATATATTTTTGTTTTTCTTCCAAATGAAGTTCAGAATTATACTGGTAATATATTTCCACCAGTGCATCCATGCAATTATCTAAAAGTGAGCAACATCATTAAGAAAAAGAGTGTATATGAATATATATATATTTATATATATATATATATATATATATATATATATATATATATATATATATATATATATATATACATATATATACACACACACGCACACACACACACACATTTATATATATATATATATATATATATATATATATATATATATACATGTGTGTGTGTCTGTATATATATATATATATATATATATATATATATATATATATATATATATATATATATATATATATATATATATATATATATATATATATATATATATACAGAGAGAGAGATTTTTGGTGGTTTCATTTTTAAACAGAAATGTATTCACTTGTATAGGTTTTTATTTGAGAATTTTAACCAGCAAAGTTAATACAAATGTTTTATTAGTGAAATCTGTTATGAATGAGACAAAATGATTTATCTCTGATTGCACACTGGAGAGTTCACTATTGTTTCTCCAATATTGCTGACACACTTGTATTTTGGCATTGCCGTACATTAACAAGTATACCACACTGCATCAGAATGTTAGTGTTTAAGTTGTTTTCTTGGATAGAGCTTCTGAAGATTGATTCCTCAAGCAGTTCTGCAGTAACTGCTCACCTATGCCACAGTGCAACAATACCAGTGCTGGAATACCCATGTTCCTTAGTAGTGCTTCTTAGGAGATAGTGACAAGATTACACACTTGCAAATATATAATAATTAATTTATTAGCTTATGTAAAAGAAGAACAAAAGGTCTATGATAGTCTCATGTGGAAATGGTAGAAATGCATAATATGGAAAGAAGAAGGAGCCCTGATCAGGCTAGAAGAAAGTAGGATGCCAGATTTTAGGAGAAACACCATGGCTGTTAACCTGAATCAGAGATTTAGGTTATTGAAATATAAGGACATAAGCTGAGTTTGTTGTGAAGGGGAGAAATATGGAAACCAGATGAAAACTGAAAGAAAAAGTAGAGGAAGCCATGGATTAGTAATTGCAAAACAGACTGAGAACATAAATTAGGGTGGTTGAAGGTAGAAAGACTAGAAGTGACAGACTGTTGGTTACACAGTACGTTAATAAAGGATCACTTGAAGAGTGGGAAAGGAGAGGTTTAATTTATGTGGAAAGCTTGTTGATCTCTCAAAAACATGATAGGTTGACTACATTTTCCTCAGAATCTTGGACTTTTGAGTTAAAGAGGGAGACTGTTTGCTCTGTATGGTAGGTAGTTGGAGACAAATGGAGGAGAAGGCACCAGGAAGTGGGAGATAAAAAGGGAAAGGGGTGGAAGTAACCTGGGTTTTAGACAAAGACTGGCTTGGAATCAAAAAAGGAAAGACTGAGGGACAGTACAGGATGACAGAAACAAGAGAAACTGATGAATATTTAAAATAACCGAGTAATTGGTGTGTCAGAGAAGATGATGTGATGTGTGGAGTGACTGACAGTGTGGGACCAATGTTTGCAAAAGTTACATAACTTAAAGATGGTCAGGCTAGTGTAAGATCTGCTTAAAAAGATTGATGTGCAGATGGTACAGGGTAACCTAGGTGAGTATGATGCATAGATTGTTCAGGGCAACGTAGGGGAATATGAGAAGAAGAGAGATGGGGAAGATGGCAAATGCAGAGAATGAGGAGAGGCAGGTGTTGATAATAGGCATATCTGGTGGGAATTTTAGGAGTGGCTGGAGTACGGAAGGTGGGAGGAGAATGCTGGGGGAAGAGGATGGAGAGCAGATGCTTGCTTTAGATCTCTTGAATAACTACCTCGGGTAAATCCTTTGAAATGAATATACAAGTGGAATTGTGGTTGTAACTGGGTTAAAAAGAAAATTGCTCAAAATGAGAAGACTTCAGAGGTTTTATTTGGAGAGCACAGGGAAATAAGAAGTTGGGCAAATAAGTTAGTTAAGAATGCATGGGGAGGTAAACAGTGTAAGAGACTGGGTTTGAAATGGGTCAGTGGGCTGCAGAGGACAAGATGCAGGTGGAAAGGTAAGAGGAGGTGATTTTTGATTAAAAAGGTGGAAGACTATAAGAAGAATGGGAGTGATGAGGAAGTGGTAAGCCTGTAGCTGGTTTTATGGATGAAAAAGGGGGAGGGATGCTCCTAGTAAGGTGCCTCCCCATGGTCTTGTGGGGCCAGAAGATGATTTTTTATAATTTTGTACATAAAGGAACATGACTGTTAGAAGAGCAGCCATGTTGGGCTAGAGAATAAGGTAGGTGTTCTTACTATCTAGAGAAAGACTGATGCGCCAGGTTCATGTTTGCAGAGTAGTCCATGCCAGGTGGAGAGATGTAGTTGTACGTACTGATGATAACTGTATATTGGGGAATCGTTTTGTAGAATAAGGTTGAGCTAAAATGTATAATAATTAATAAAATATAATAGGATAGCAATCTGAGTTCCTCTGGACTGTAATTTTTTTATGTATAGTTTATTTTTACATATATAAATATATGCAAACACACTCACATTTCTAAGTACACGTGTGTGTGTGTGTGTGTGTGTGTGTGTGTGTGTGTGTGTGTGTGTGTGTGTGTGTGTGTGTGTGTGTGTGTGTGTGTGTGTGTGTATGTGTGTGTGTGTGTGTGTGTGTATTTGTATTAACATGGTATTAAACACTGGGTGTATATCACATAATCGAAATCCCAAAATACCGAACACCATAAGCTCGAACTTGAAATGTCAAAATGTGATATAATCGAAAGCTCAGAACAGCAAATTTTTTCCATGGGAAAAAATTTGCTGTTCAGAGAAACACACACAGAACACAAGCACACCAAAAAACGGAATCCACACATATACATTTAAAATCCTACTTCTAACCCTACACTAAACCATACATACACTACTATCTAAACACTTACCTTAACCCAAACCCTAACCCTAAGGTCCATAACTATCGCACACTCACCTTACCCACTCCCTAACCGTAAGATCCGTAACTATTGCACACTCACCTTACCCGCTCCCTAACCCTAAGGCCCCTAACTATCAAACACTCACCTTACCTGCTCCCTAATCCTAAGGTCCCTAACTATCCCATTCCCACACTCACCTTAACCTGGTCCGTTCGCACACTTACCTGTAACCTTCGCACCACAGTGGAGAAAATAGCGAAGTGGCGGAAACAGCCCACCAAATTCTTTCCCTAGGTAAGAATTTGATGTTCTGCAGCTTTGCTATTTTCGGCATTCGCTGTTTTCGGTTCGATATTATAACATTCAACGTTTTACTACTTCGATGTTATAATATAAACCCTGAAACATCAATATGTAGAACAATGGATGAATATTGCATTAATTTCTACATCTCAAAACATACAAAAAAAATGAAAAAAAATTGCTGAAACTAAACTGACCACAAAAGGAAAACAAACTTTTTCTTTTTGGGATTGGTCAATAGAAAAAAAAAATAACAATACAATCAGACATAATTTTAGTAAAGTAATGTGTAAGGCTGGTGTTAGCGACAGTGACAGGATTAATGTGAGGGATGCTGTAATGTGCTGTATGGTCTACTGTATTCATGTGAGTGTGACTAACTTCTCACGGATTTATTTCACATTTGTTAACCAGGTTAGTCCAACTGAGTTTGCAAACAAACCCATTTTCTGTGGAGACCTGAGGGGAACATTCCCAGCAAACATAAGTAAAGATAAAGTGACAATATACAAATATTAAATAACAATCACAATACAAAATAATTGTAAAAAAAAAAGGTTATTAACTATTTGCATTGCATTGATAGTGAGCAACTCATTTTCACTGCAGACCCAAGGGGAAAGAGCCCCAGCAAACATAAGCAAAAATAAACATACAGGACAAAAACTATTAAAAATAAAAATGCAAATACAAAATTAATTATAAAGAGAAAAACAAAAGGAAAAATACGTACATTAAGGGGTTGCACTGATAGCAGTGGTCTAAATCTCCATGACTTTGTCTCAGAATTTGCTTTTCTGCTTCCAAAAATTGTGCTTTTATTACAATGTTGACATGATTACTCATTTAATAATAGTATGCATTATAATATTTCTGTGGAAAATATATTTCCCTTCAAATTCTCTTAATGAGTCTTCTAATATATAATTTTTAAGTTCCCTACATGATTTGGGGCCTTTGTCCAATTTTTTGACATGAGAAATTAAGAGCCGCCGTGTATTTGTAACTTTCTACTTCTAATCCTTTAAAGCTGTGTTCAAAGTATTATTTTCTGTTCAACCATCATGAAGTTAGTAGCACGAGAAAGCCTTTTTGAGGAAATAATACTAAAATAAGGAAAAGAAATTACAACATTGTTTTATGAGAAAATGGTTACTATATAGATCAATGGTCAGATACCCACATTTGACTGTAACTAATTATTTTGTTGTAATCCTTTCTTCACTTGCTGTTTGATGTGTTTCTTTCTTTATTTATGTTTTTTTTTCTGAATGAGAAATTCTGACTGAGCATAAATCATTTACAGTAGCACCTAACAAACATATTTTCTATAGGCATTTGCACAGACATAGACACACACAGATATATACACAGACACACACACACACACACACACACACACACACACACACACACACACACACACACACACACACACACACACACACACACACACACACACTCATGCACATATGAGTGTGCATACTCACACACATACACACACAAACACATTGACACACAATCTTCAGCCTGGGAAAAAAGCCTACAGAATGAAATAGTATAGTGTCAGCTGCATAAGTGCCTGGGGTAAGATCAAGTGCATAGTAATAGAAATTATACAGTATTATGCCACGGTAGCATCCTATTCACTACATATAAAAGATGGATGGTGTGAATTCATTTCAAAGAGAACAGCATTAGTAGAAGGCCAGGTAAAGCTAAGACTCAGTTTTCACAAAGGTGATCTATGGGTACTTTCATTAAAGCTTCTTTTAGGGGAATTTCCAGTACTATGAATGGTAATACATTTCTTTGTTTGGAGAACAAACTAAAGACTGAACTACCAAAACAATTCTGTGAGACTTCAGATGATCATAGGATCATATGAAGATCACATATGCCTGACCAGACACCTCATTCAAGATGTATCCCCAGTTCTAGGAGGGGGAAAATATCTCACTCCAGGAACAAACTTATGGGTACTCATCTGATCATCAAGGTTAGTCTTGAGGGAGACAAGGATGTTACTCTGTTTAACATGCAGGGACAGGTGGTTCCAGAGACAGGGCAACCAAAGAATAATGAATCTATCCCTTAAACATGTCTGATGTCTGCGTAAGGTGAAAACTAGCACAAAAAAATGCTTGATAATGGGGCATGCCACTTTATTAAAGGTTGAATGACAGGACAGAATGGAATATACCAGTTCAGTAAAAGCTGAATGACAGCACAGAATGGGGCATATCACTCTATTAAAGGGTACATGGTAGCACATTTATTAGGATAATGCAGAATAATAATATGTAGATCAAAGTTATTTGATTATCAGGAACTGCAAGAATTCTAGTCACTGTATTTTGTTTTTAGGGGAATGCACTGATGAGCTGTGGCGGGATGACCAGAAGTAAATATGGCAATGGTGCTACAAGCTGGTGAAATCTGGAGGAGTAAGCTGAATAACAGTTAGTAAAAACATCAGCTGCAGCAAGCAACAGACTAAAAAGATTTAGCAATTATGTGACATACATAGTCTGTTATAAAGGGTGCAGGGAACTGAGGAGAACAAGTGGGCAACAGGCGATCCGGTTCAATGTCTGTGAGGAGATCATGAAGACATAAAGAAGCATTCAAACAGAAAACACAACCTAGGCTGAGAACACCGTAGATGATTTGTTATCGTACTCTACAACTTTAGCAGAATCATGCTGTGCATACATATTACTGACAAGCATCGCAAAAGGGACTGGCCCAAGTCTGGAACCCTAAGGCATTTGTAAAGAAGCCATTTATCATGGTAAAGTGGTGCCATTCCAGAAACAATTTGGGCTCTACTGTAAAGATAGTTACTTAATGATGATGATGATAGTTATGGGGCCTGCAGTGACATCTGCAGTAAATGTAGGGAATCTGTCCATACCTCTTAGTTGGCCCGGACTTTGCAGAAAATCCCTGATTTTGCTTCATATTTTTGCCCTGCCTCTAATGAAATGTTTAATTTTCTGGTAAATCATTGAGGCCTACAGTGAGTAAAGTCAGACATTTGAGTTTCATAATTTGTACTGTTCTAAAGATGCATGTTGATGCAAACTATTTTGTTCTATATACCTTTATGTAAATAAGACTAATATTTAAAAACATTCTCAGATTTTGGACCTTTTCCCCCCAACCCCCATTATTTTTGGCTTTGTCAACAGTTCGTCAGCAAAGACATTAAGGGGGATGAATCTGTCAACTGAATGAAAAGCCAGTTTAAGCTAATTAAGCAGCTGACAATACAAGAAGTTGGAATCTGGTAGAAGGTAGATTAGAGTGATGACCTTGGAATGGATTGGTGCATTGTTTGATGAAGTATGTGGAACAGGTCCAGGAATTGCCACTCTGCCAAAAACAAGATGAATTGCCTGCCTGCTTCTTTAGGGGTAGCTGAGATGACTTGCCTGAATTAACTTGTCACTAGCCTCTGAACATCTTAGAGCAATAATTCTGGAGAAAGCCAAAAATAATGGGGGATGTCGGCCCAAAATCAGGGCATATTTTAACCAGTGCCCTTATAAACTTAGAAAGATGACAGAATAACACATTTTGTATTAGCATACATTTCCTGAAGGACATGGAGTTTGAAACTCAAATGTCTGTCATTATTTTGTAACAGTAGTCTCCAGTGATTTGCCAGAAAGCTGCAAATTCTATGAGGAGCATATCAAAAATATGAAGCAAAAATGTGGACATTCTGCAAAATTCTGGGCAATTGTGAAGTATGGTCTGGCAACATTATGCCAGAACTGCTTGCGATTTTGATGGCCTCTATTTTTTGGGGATGGATCTGATTTTGTTGGCAAGTTCTATATAATGGTACAGATAGCTGTGAACTTTGTATATTTGCTAAAGTCTCTAGAACTGATCTATTTCCATTATAGGTAGTTACTAAGATTGCAGTCCAGGGGACCATGGAGGAGCCTAACCCAAATTCCCAGTTGCTTCCAAGCACTACCTGATTAAGTGACTTGCTTAAGGTCAGACAGTAGATAAATAAGGGCAGATGGAATCAAACCTTGTACCACAGAAACTATACCTCACAGCTTTAACACTCTAGGCTAACTGTCACACTATAATTAACTTTATGAAGTGACCCACGGAAGGGTATTTGCCTTTGTTTTGCTTATTTTTTTTCTCCTGAGGGGTTCCATACTAAGTATAGTGAGGAATTCCTTATTGTAGTATAAATACTCCACAGCAGATTCAAGGCCAGATTATTAGACATGTGACCAGCTAGTCTGTTTCTGAGCACAGATGAATTCTAATGGCTGCATCATCCTCATATTTCTACAGGAACTGTAGTGATACTCTCTTTTTTGACTTTGCTCATCTGCTAGAAAGCAAAAGTAAGGAGGTCCTAACAAATGGCATCTGCCAAAACATCAGACATGGCAATGACTATAGCTCACTTTCTTCACCGGAAACATGGTTCGTCTTGTTGTAAAGTGAGATAAGTTTTGCAGGATCATACAAGTGCAATAATGGGTATGCATGTGGAACTCTGGAGGATTTTCCATTCTCTCATAACAATCATCTCACACTTAATATTAAAGTATATCCAAAAGCAGTGATATCAGCTATCTTGTGAAAGGAATCAAGAGAAATATAAATGAAGCTAACTACAAATGCTATCACATTATTTCTTTAATAGGCATGAGCAGAGTGACTCCTTTGTTGATGAAGATGAGTAGAAGAAGAAGAGAAAGGTTAACATCTCAGAGTAATTGATAGTCTCTTCTCCCACAGTATTTTATCTTGCCTGATTGTGCTGCATACTGCAGGAAGTTTCTCAGAATATCTAATGTTTTGACAAAGCCAAGTTTAGATGACATTTAGTATATCTGGTTCATGGTGGAAGATCCAGGTTTGAAGGAAAATTGATACAGAGAGTTAAGGTTGTGAGCTATAGTTCCTGTGGTACAGAGTTTAAGTCTATCAGAACATGTTTGCCTGCTGGATGGCCTTGACTAAATCATTTAACCAGACATTACTCTCTAGTTTCCCCTGAAAAGGGACTGTGGGTTCAGTGGGCCTGTCTGAGTAACAATGGGTATTATTATTGTCACAAACACTATGAGCACTGCTGCACACCAGCCATAGTCCACTGATGTACCCTCATCTAGATGCAGACAGCTTGCCCAACCATAGGCAACTGACTGTTCCCTAGATTTTTGAAGTCATAAGGAGGCTTATTTTATTTTTTTAGTCTCTTCACTTCCTGGAAGCATATGAACCAAGCTCCCCTTCCTAACATTCCCTATGACTAGACGAGGGCCATCAGAACAGGCTTCAAATGCCTGATCACACTTGCTTGAAGGGACTATTAGTCATATGAGTGTGACACTGCTGTGTAATGTATCATTAATATAAGTATTTCCTTACTACTAACTCACTATGGAGCTAGTATTATGTATGTAAGAGGTACTGGGGTAGCATTCCCAACATGTGGGTGCAGAGGGTTTGATACCCTGCAAAACAATGTAATGAAGTAGTTCAGTGACAGTTTTGGTAAATTGTGTTCAAAACTAGTTAGGATAAGGAAATTATTTTGCAATCATTTCTACCTTGATCATTCATAAAGGAATATGAGCATTAGCCCCATTTTTTCAAAAACAGACTACTTACCTAAACAGTCCTGTCAATGTAGGAAGCACTCAATTGAGTGTAAAGAGAATTATGTGGGAGACCTTCAAGTATAATTGCCACACTTTTCTGCTGTAATCCAATAAAATACAATCAAATAAATATAGTAAACTATGTGAGACCAAGCAGGGAAGGGGCAGATGACAGAAACAAAACAGGGAGATAGAAGTTTGTTTTGAGTTCGCAACTAAATGCAGATGCCCCAAATGCTCCTAGGCAACTGATAGTCTGCTGCAGTTTTGGAAGATATAAAATATGTCTAAACAACTTTCTATGCTTTAATTTCTGGAGACCAAGCAAACAGAATTGACCTAACTAACTTTCTCAATAAGTCAATACAGATCAGGTGCCTTTAATGTGTATATGGTTCAGGTGTCTACAGGGAAATGGGAAGCTGTCTTTACACTCATTTATAGAATCTCATGTGGCCTGCCTGACTGATTGATCTTATGGATGCTATGTAGGTGACCAGTGTGGATGTCAGTGTTTGCCCTTGCAATTCATTGTGAATTTCCTGTACACCTTCACATACACAATCCATTACTAGGCCTCATTTTACTGGGCTAGTCAAGTTACCTTTAACTGCCACTTGGTTGAACAGCTTTGATGCCAGCGTACACACATGAACTTTTCATGTGAATCCCTGAGGCATCTTGTATCTTTACAGGCCCTCTCTTGAGAGTCTTGGCTTCATGACCTGTTATATTTCACTTAAGTGATGTCTTAGAATATTAGTGCATCTGCTGGCATTTCAGCTGTGAATCTCTCCCTCCCCCTTTTGCTACCTTAACTTATAAGCAGTAAAAGCATGCACCAAAATAAAAAAAAAAATCTCAGCAAATCTTATGTTTTCAGATTGCGGGGGTGAGGGACAGCCCAGCCACTTCCTGGTAGTCCCACTGACTCGTCATGTGAGCACAGGGCAACTGCGTAGACAGTGAGTTTCCAGACCGCCAAAACTAAATGGAAGACTGTGCAGCTGGAGTAAATGCACTCATTAGCCTGGATCTTCAGGCTTCCTGTGAAGTAAGTCCTTTGTGAGTACTGATCGTCAGGTTCTAGGAGTGTAATAAATGGGCTGTTAGGAGTTTACCGAGACCGCTGGTAAATGATACTGTCGGATCCAAATATAAAGGGGGGTAAAATCATCCTCTGTATTACACATAATAAATCCCCATTTAAAATACCTTTTTGTAGAAACGAGATTTTGCAGGACAAAACATACCCACGACCAACGCAAAAAAAAAATGGTTTCACTTTTCTTGCCAAAATAAAATGTTACTCTTGTAGCTTTGGAGTTACTTATCCTATTTCATATAACTTTTAGGTATGTCAAATAAAAAAATAACTACTTTGTACAACTATTAAAGAAAACTTATGAAAGTGAATATTTCACATTTTTTGTCCTAAAATCTCAAGACAGTTGACATTTTTATAGTTTTTTTCACAAGACACAACTGACCAGAGAGAGTGTGCACCTTGTGCAGAGGGACATAGTTACTCCAACCAGAGCTGGGAAAACACAGTAAACATTTTGGATGGGATGATAATCCATTGCAGAGTCAATATGCCATCCTAAATTCTAAAGTCAATTTAAAAAAAGTGCAAATTCACGTTGGCGTTGCTGTTAAAGCTGAATAATTCATCATGAAGTAGTATTTGGATTTATTATATGTTCATCCTTCCCACTGTTGAGGTAGCCTTTAGGCTGTATGGTTTATGTCCCAGCCGGCCAGCTTCTTAAAGATCTGGGCCCCGCCACCCCCGTTCCCGCCACACTTCTACTCTGACCACTAATTGGTCAGTGCTGAGGAGGGAAAATCATGACTTTCTTGTGGCTTCATTAAGAAGTTATCTCTTGGTTATCTCAGAGGCTCCACTAAAGCGGCCTTTCAGCTACTTTCGGATAGGTAAGTCATCTTTGGAGGAAAACTTCCATGCAGTGCAAATGGGAAAAGGGTTTGTGGATGGATGGATATAAGGTATTTTTACTTTACTTTATATATGTTGTGGTCCCTTTAAGAAACACTGTTTCATCTCTGGGACTGCTATTTTAGCTTCGGCTGATGTTGGATCTTATGCAATGTAAAATTGTACTGCTTATACCACCATTTTAATAAAAAAAAAAAAAAAAAAAACTTAAATGTGGGGCAGTGCAGTGTTTCTTTCAGACATGGACAAGGACAAGGACAGGGACAGGACGGACCTGGAGTGTTTGTCATTGTTTAGCGATCTTCGGCAAATGAAGCCAAAATATAACAGGAAATTGGTGATACTAAATACCTAATGCTTTCAGTTGTTGAAGATCGCTAAACAACTGTCATTATTGTGCGTAATACAGATTTTATCCCTTGGTATTTGGTTCTGCCCCTCTTCTTACCAGCAGCTTTGGTGTGTTTGGTTATTAGCTATGAGACTGAAAAAGTTTTTTTTGGAACTTTCAGTTTAAACATTCAGCCACATGGTGGTGTGAAAATTGGAGACTGCTAATGAAATTATACTTTTTGCTGTCTTTTTTGTTATACACAAATTGTACTGTTGATCATACAAGTTTTTTTTTTTTTTTTTTTTTTTTTTTTTTATGGAAGAGGATTATAGTGTTCATTATAATTCCTTTCATCGTATCTTGTGTTTGCCTGTATTTATTGCATTGTAAGACTTGTGTGTGGGTGCGCCCCTCATTGCAGTATAAGTGTGCTCCATACCTCTCAACCTCTTAGTGCAAGAAAGCTGGACAAAGCTCAAAACTAGAGACATATTTTAAATATTGCTGTTTTTACTCTGGCAACTTTCTAAGTTTGCAAGGTTTGTTTTAACTTACATTTTCTAGAGGATTTGAAGTCTGAAACTAGAGACATATTTGAAATATTGTTGTTTTTACTCTGGCAACTTTCTAAGTTTACAAGGTTTGTTTTAACTTACATTTTCTAGAGGATTTGAAGTATGAAACTGAAACATATGCCATTATTTAGTGACTTCAATCCTTAGATTATCCCAGTGATTTATTAGAAAACCACAGATTTTATGAGGAACATATTAAAATATGAGTTGAAAATCTGGACTTTTAATGGTGTTATCTTATTGAATGAGTTGTTTCAAAACAAGATTTTTTTTTAATGCACACCATACCTCTCAACCTCTTCTAGCAAGAAATCTGGACAAAGCCTCAAGTAATGGGGGGGGTTTACAAAGGCCCAGAAATAAGGACACTTTTTAAGTATTGCTCTTACAACCTTAGAAAGTTCATAGAATTACAGGTTTTGCATTAGCATGAATTTTCTGAAGGATATGAAGTTAGAAACTGAAATGTTTGCCATTATTTTCTCACTTTAGTCCTCAATGATTAGCCAGTGATTTGCCAGAAAACCACAGATTTTAGGAGAAACATACCAAAAATATGAGGCAAAATTTTGGACAATTGAGAGGTATGATGTACACATTCCCTTTGCTATATACACACCCCATTAGTAATATATTTGAAATGCTTTTCTTGTTTCTTCTCGTAAATACTCAGTGTACCACATTATCATCTATGTGGCAGATTTCCAGATAAATAAATGTATGGAAAACTGGTAAGTCCAAGGGAAATTATTCAAAGTTTGAAATGGAAGCTTTGCAGCTTTTTCATAATTCAGGAGTGTGTTCTTCTAGGAGCAAACTAGAACAATATGTACAAATATAACCTGTGAATATGAGCAACAGGACTGTGCACAGGATATGTCCAGTTTGCTTGGCTGTGCAATTGCAGCCAGTGGTCTTCTATTATTTGGAGTGTTAGCACATTTAATCAGTTTACAGTTATTATATTATGCATCCTTGACTTGGATGACTCTCCGCTAGTGCCAGTTGCCTTTCCTACCTCCACCCATCAGTTTATACTAATTTATTTATTCATTTATCATTTATACACTTCTGGTAGGAAGAAAGTGCTCCCCCCCCATCAGTTATAATAGAATAAAATCAAAGTAGTGCTGTCTGAACATCTACATATATTTGAATGAAACAACAAAATACATGGGTTGAAATGTGTTAACCCATGTTTAATCTCCACAGCATGCTGCAACAAGAAAGTAAATGGCAGCCTTCTTAATAGCTGGGGGAGGGTAGCTAACAGCTATGTTTGACTTGGAGGGGAGTGATAAATTATTCGAGGAGGGGCTACCAGCTACATCCAACTTGAAGAGTAGTGATGACAAGTCATTCATTCATACCTCTCAGCTGTCCTAAATTTTGCAGAATGTTCTTGATTTTGCCTTATATTTTTGCCCTGCCCCTGATAAAATTTTTGATTTTCAGGTAAATTACAGAGGATTACAGGAGTCAGTAATCCCAGAATGCCAGACATTAGAGAATCATACATATAATAGTTCAGAAAATGCAACTCGATGCAGAATTGTTCTTTTAACCTTTTAAGTAAATTACAGTGATATTTAGAAAAAAAACATGCCCTTAATTTTGGACCTCTCTTTCCTCCCCTATTATTATTGCCTTTGATCAAAATTCTTGAGCAAAGAAGTTGAGAGTTATTCACTGATTCAGCTGTATCCATATCTGTGCTGTATTCTTCAGTAAGTGTAGAAATGCTAAAGTTGTAACAAGGGTTTTGTTACCTGCAGCAAAACAACTGCATTTAAGGGATGGTGATTACACTACTGCATTTTTTTCTTAAGAGCATTTCAGTTTGCTTGGGTGATCCACTGCAACCAAGACCTTCATATATTTGGCAATCCCTGTCAGAGATATTGTAGGGGAGAAGTGTAATTTTAGGAACAGCTCTCAGTGTCTAATGAACTTTACTGTCACCATGACTTTTGACAAACATGCTGTTACTATGTTTCTTTAATATTCATTTTAAAATAGTTATTGCTTTAAATACTATGTGGAGGAAATATGTTTTCCTTTAGACATGATTTTTTTACTGTAGTGTTATTCCATTGTGAATTTTCAGATTTTTTTTAACAGCTGTCAGAGTTTTATTTTTGCCAGAAGTTCAAAGTTGGTGTCATTATCAACTAATTGCAAAATAAATAAGGCACATATTTTCATAAAATCACTGACTTAAGGAATGGGAAATCAGATGTGTATGCTTACAGAAATGTTTCTGAGTGATCCTCAGTTTTGAATTATTTTCAGAATTTTCCACTGCTATTTTCAATAATTTGCTTTGCTAGTGTGATGTGTAGCATTTCAGGAATTTCAACGGCTTTTTTAACATCATCTTGTGACATAGGCAAATTTACATTTAATCCAACTGCATTAACAAGTTCACATTTACAAACATTATACTTCACATATATTGCTATATATCATATACCCTAAACAACATTACATAAACTATTCAATTCCTGCCTTTTCTTTTTTTAGACAAGAAACATCTTTATTAAACCACCACTTAATGATTTAGTCAATCATACATTTATATACATGAAAAAACACACCAGCACACTCCTACTTGCAACCATTTTACATCACAAACCATACTGACACACTCCCAGTTGCAAACATTATAAGTCACTTATAATCTACTCATTTTTAGTCAAACATTACATATCTCATTTAAGTCCTGTTTTTTAAAACCCATTCCTCCATGTATGCATTGTTCCCATGATTCCCATTTTTTTCCTATGTAATTTGCTCCTACCCTTTTCTAAAGATCTCATTTCCAGTTTTATCTCTGTTACAATATTCACTACTTCTAGTACAGTTGGTTTAGATTTTGATTTCCGTTTTCTGGTAATTGTGTTTTTGGCAGCCACCATAATTGGACTCAGCAAGGCCTTAGCAAGTTTAGGCAGTTTTGATTCTGTATCATAGCTTAGGAAAATCATCTTCCCTCATCATACCAATCTGCCTACCCAGCATCTCAGACAGTACAGCCTGCAGGGAGTCATTAAAGTCTGCCAACTCATTGCAGTCCCAGAAAATATGCTCCCAATTACCTCTTTCTTCCTCTTCACACCTCCAACATTTGCTGTCTACCTGAGGAAAAATTCTCTGGAGTCTACTTGGGGTATAAAAATATTGATGTAACCATTTCCAAGCAAAAATCCTAAATCTTTTAGATTTTGTTGCATATTTGGGAGACATTTATATATCCTCCCATTGTTTCTTTGTGAATTGCTTATCCAATCTCTCTTCCCAATCCTTTCTAACCTCTTGTGATTGATTCTTATAGTTATCATGCAATATTTTATATGTTCTATTAATTATTCTTTTTAATGGCAGCTTCTGTTCCAGATACTACTAAAAACTCTACCAGTGCTTGTCTTTTGTTTAGGACCCCCTAATTTTTCTCTTTGCCTATACTCTAATATTGATCCTTGATATGGAAGGTGATCTCTAACCTGTAGTGCAAATTCTTGGCATCTTCCCATTCTATTACCTTTCCTAGTTATTTTCTCCCTATACATTGGTTCTTTTGCCAGTTTACTCCAATAAATTCCAGCCACCCTCTTGCCTGTTGTCTACATCCCTAGTTGCAGTCATCCCTATCAGCAGAATCTCCTTTCTCCATTCCAATCTTGGCTTAGTTCTTAGAATACTTCCCTCTACTTTATGAATATAACATTCTGTATGATTATTGTTATTCTCCTTAAAGGTCTGCATCCAAAATATCAGTCTTTCTTTTTTGAGCTTCCCCCCGTTTCATCATCATCCACTTTGAATTATAGGCTTCTCCTTGTGTTATGTATAGCAGTCTTAACTGTGTAGCTCTGAAATATCCCTTCAAATCGGGTAATCCCAATCTGCCTTGTTCTATTGGAAGAATCATCTTATCCCACTTAACTCTTACCATCTTGCCCTTCCAGATAAAATCCTTCATCTCTCTGTTAATTGCTATCTACAACTTCTCCTCTGGTTGATAAAAATATGCCAGGCCTGCGTATAAGACTAAAGGGACTAAAAACATTTAACTGCTTGCATCGTACTATCCATATCCATATAACAGAGCTTTGATTTTCTCAGTTTTTGTATCATTTTTTATTCTCTTCCCACATATCCTTAGCTGCCACACCAGAATTTTTTTATCCACACTCCTAAATGCTTCATTTTATCACGTCCCCTTAAGTGTGGATATTGCTGAACCAATTTGAGTATGGGCATGCAATTTACTGCTATTGCTTTTGTTTTAGCTTCATTAATTTTGTATCCTGAAAAGATTTGAAACCTTCTCAAAATGCTGCACAACACTATAATGTCCCTTTCTGGTTTTGTCAGGTATAAAATAATATCATCTGCAAATAGAGCTGGCTTTTGACAAACCATGCAAATTATATCCTTGAATTTCTGAGTCCCTTATTTTCTTTGTCAGTGGTTCTAAATATAATGCAAATAACAAAGGGGAAAGAGGACACCCCTGCCGTGTTCCTCTGCTCAAGCAGAAATTATCAGAGAGGACCCCACCCACTTTAATATTCACCTCCAATCCCTCATATATACTCCTAATCAAACTTATAATTTTATCAGGAAATGCAAACGATTCCATTGCACTGCTCATAAAGTCACAGCTTACTCTGTGAAATGCTTTCCCTGCAGAAAGACCCACCAACAACAGTGGTATTTTCTTACATTCTGCTTCCCACTGGATCATCAATGTTCTGTTAATGTTGTCAAATGTTTGTCTCCCCTCCACAAAACCACATCAATCCATATCTATTAATTCTGGCATAATTTTTGCCATTCCTTTAGCCATTATAGACATAAACACTTCATAGTCATGGTTTAGTATTGAAATGGGCCTGTATGAAGCTGGTTCTGATGGATCTTTACCCTATTTAGATATTACATATACCACTGCTTTCTTCCAGGATGCTGGTATTTCTCCTCCCCTTAAAATACTGTTAAAACAAAACCCTCCATATCTTTAACAGTTTTTTCCCCTCTTAGCTTCCAAACTTCCACAGGAATACCATCTGTTCCTGGAGAGTTTTCTGTAGCTTGGTTATACATCACCATTTTAATCTCATCTCCTCCTATCCTGTTAGTAATTGAGCCTTATCTGCTTCTAACATTGGCATATTTATTTCTTCCATAAACAATTCCATTTTTATCTTTTCTTGATTTCCATATTTTTCCACTTTAAACAAACTTTCATAAAATGTTTGAAATATTTATAATATCTCTACAGGATCTCTTGTTACCTTCCTTGTTATAGGCCCCTTAAGCTTGGTGACAGCCCTTTCTACTTCTGTTGCCTGAATCACTGAACATTTAGTATGGTTGACTCCTATGATTTCCCCAAATGTGGGAAACTCAATTGCATAATTTATGGTAGTGGTGGAATGCCATCATGTAGTTCCCTAACCTTAAGCTAACAAACAGATCTGTTTTTCTTCTAGCATGCCTAGCTCACACTCCTGTATATTTCTAACGAATGTTATACGTACAATTCCCCAAGTCCTAACTGAGAAACAACAATTTACTCTCATAATAATCTTATTTACAATACTTTTTCTCCAGATGCACTTCTTTTCTGTCTTTGTCACTATAAACACTCCTGTTGCTTTCCTTTCCATCTTTTTAGCTGAAACTTCTCTCTCTTGAAACACACTTCTTTCCGCCTTTCTCTCTTGAACTCTCTCCCAAATCATGCTTCTTCCGTTCCTGTTTTTCTCTCTCTCGTACTCTTTCTTGAAACACGCTTCTTCCTTTACTTTCCATCTTTCTTCTCTCAAAACAGGCTTTTTCCTTTCCTTGCCTTTTATTTACTTTCAATGGACTTTGATTTGAGAAAGAAGACAGCCAATATTGACATTTCTGAACTCCTGGAGACAGGCATTGCCTCCCCCTCCCACAACTAGTATAGAACTTGTTGAAAGAACAGTCAAGGTACAGTAGGACTTTTGTTATTAAAAGACTTCCTAAAGAAAATTAATTGTGCTTAAAATCATTGTAAGAACAGTAAACTTTCCAAAAATATGGTCTGCTTAGGAATGTTTTAGCAGTTTAGTTATTTGGTACATCATTTAAATGTAGGTTTTACTAATTTATGCAAACATCTGTGCCTGTAGTTTATATTATATATTGCATAACAAAGTTGGTTTTGACTTACAATCCTTTCTAAAATGCTACAGTGGTTACAATATTTTTAGACTCTGCTCGTGACTAAACTATTTGCTTTTTTGTGATTTTTACATGACATCTACTTCCTTGCTTACTGTGATACTTAAACTTAACTGAACTTCTCTGTTTCCACATAAGTCATTATTTAATTTTAAAAAACTAAATATTTCTCCATGGCTGTTTTCACCTTCAGTGGGATACTTTCCAAGTTCATAACAGTGCATATGCCCACTATGCCATGGAAGGAGACTGTGGCTTGGTATAGGTAACCAATCATCTCTTCCAGGCAAGCATTGAAAATACTTGTACTATCTGTACGTGTACTGTGTGCTGTAAAGGAAATACCTGTTTCTACTACCACATCCAGAGCAACATCATCTGGAACTGAATGTATATTGCTGTCTTTCCACACTTCAGACCTTTTTAAGGTAATCTTTCCACAACCACCAAACCCAGTGTCCCACTTCCCAGTCTCACCCTGGTACTCAACTGACCAGACTGCACCACCCCCTTTTGCAAATTCTTGGATCCGCCACTGAATATACCTAACTTCCTGCATCCTGTAGGCAAAGGAAGCACTCATGTAAGTGTAAATAAAGGAGGGGATGCAAATTCAGCTACTCTGTTAAGATTTTAATGTTATCTTTTTCTGAGTTTTACTCTGTTTTCCGTAAACCCTCCAAACACTTTGAACTTTATAACCACAAACTATCTCTTTCCTTGATAATATTGAGCTCTATCTTACTGCTGATTCTAAAAGAAAGTTAAATACTTGTATACACATGCCAAATATGTTGGCATTTGCAGATTACATTAAGAGACCATTTGTTACTATTCAACTCAGTTCAGAGAGAAACCATTCTAGATAATTTTGCAATGGAAAATATGTGTGTGTGTGTGTGTGTGTGTGTGTGTGTGTGTGTGTGTGTGTGTGTGTGTGTGTGTGTGTGTGTGTGTGTGTGTGTGTGTATATATATATATATATATATATATATATATATATATATATATATATATATATATAGATATATATGGGTCTAGGACACATGCTCGACTAGCATATGTCCGAATCACAAAACATCAAACACACATACATGAAAGCGCTTAACATCGAAAAGCGCTTCGGTGTATGTGTAGTTCAAAAAAAAATCTATGTTTCTGCAGGGGGGCTTCACTCCCCCTGCACCCTCCACACCCCCCTACTTTAATATTCTCACTCTGAGATCGCACTACAGTGGGGAAAAGGGAATTTTCCCTTACCCACACTGTAGTCTAATGTATGAAACAGGCACACATACACGGAAGTGCTTTTCGATGTTAAACACTTTCGTGTATGCGTGTTCGATGTTTTGTGATTCAGAGATATACTATTCGAGCATGTGTCTGGATCCTATATATATATATATATATATATATATATATATATATATATATATATATATATATGTTTCTTTTTCTCACCCTGCAGTTCCTCACATATGCATAATTTAATCAGCTTTTAATAGTGTTTCCTTTCATCAGTCTTCTGATGTGAAATGGAGTCATAAAACTGAACATTCAACTATAGGAAATCAAAAATATTGGGCAATGGCTATGGAAAAAAAAGCTGATATTTCAGGTTGGTTGGTTGGCTGCTACTCCACTCTTGTGTCGTAGTAGAATTTATATAGTTAAATAATGGGGTGTAGTGAGTGAAACACCACCTGTGGTATGGTGTTGAGGAGGTCTGCACCATTACACAAGCAATAAAACTGATTTTGTAGTTAAAGGATATAAGAATTTAAATGAACACTGTACCAAAGAGGCAATATAATCATGCAAAATGCTAATGTATGGAAGAGCAGAAGTGAAATTCAGATTGATTTAAAAATGTAAGGGACACTTAGTGGTATGTAAATAAAGCTTTTTTGGGTAGTTGTGATTGATTTGGCTTTAGGTGTTTTGCACATCTGGTGTATTACATTTCCATTTTATGGCTGTGACTTCATGAGGTTCATTTTTTATTTTCCTCATTTATGTAGCATGAGTTCACTGACTTGTAGTGCTCTGATTTAATCTCACCAATGCATAAGCATGGCTAACAGTAAATAAGCCACTGAAATGATTCACATTTGAATTTTGTAACAGTCAGTCTGCTTGTTATGAACCCAGTCCTAAACTAATGGTAACTGCTTAATGAAACACCAAGAGTATGATAAACCATTCTCAGTGCAATTTTGTTTTCCTGCTAGATACCTTACTATTGTGATGGTTAACAAAATAGATATACTTATTGTCGAGCATTAGTTGTACATAATGCAAACTGTCAGTGAACATAAGTGTTTTCTTTAGCTGGTTGTGATAATACAAGATGTTTAATCCTAATCATTATGCCAGTGGCCTAGCACCACTTAGTGTATTAAACACCTGAGAATCTGGCAGGGATGAGGAAGGGGTCAAGCATTTGGTCACCAGTTATTTAAAGCCAGTTTGGTTAAGTCCTGGAACAAGGGATGCTAAGAGCCCTGGCAAGGGCTGCAAAGTGACAAATGGCTTTGTTTAACTATGTTTATTTCACATAGGGCACAGCTTCCGCCGCCCTGCAAAAGTACTTAAAAAGAGGAACAGTAACCTTTATTTTTGAAGTACTGGGACTCATATTAATCAAATCTCATGCTTCTGAGAAGGAGTTATGTATACATATAGATAGATAGATAGATAGATAGATAGATAGATAGATAGATAGATAGATAGATAGATAGATAGATAGATGGATAGATAAGTAGCTAGACAGACAGAGATATATAGGTGTGCGTGTCTGTATTTATTTATTTATAGAATGTTATGTTGTTGTTGTTTTTCGGCTTTTCCCGGTTAGGGGTCGCCACAGCAGAACTCTGGTCCGCTAATGATTGGCAGTAAATTTTCACGAATACCGAGGTGCCAGCTCGATGTTCAACCTTCAATGAAGGCATGCCCATTTACGCATGTCTTTCGAATGCCCACCCAACCTCGGGGAGGACATGCAGACTCCACACAGAAGACATATTTGGAGAATTCTGGAAATGTGAAATTATTTCCCTAATACTATAAATACTACAGTGGAGATAGTTCATATCACAAAAAAGAAAACACTATGGAACTTGACAAGAGATGGTCTCACACACCAACAAAATCTCACACAAAGTTTGTGCACCTGAACTTTATTTGTCAAATCAAAATTGATTAAGTGCTTTTTTCCCAAAAACTGGGGCTTCATGTCACACACTCCAGACCCAGAAATGATCCAGTTACCATTTATATCTGATTTTGTTGGAACATTTTGTTAATATTATACATGTATTTCCAATAGATGCAATAGTTCTGATCAGTGGTTAGTTCATTTGCAAAGGCTTTCATGGATGGTTGCCTTGTGTCTGATTTTCTACTTTTTATCTGAAGTACCCTTTAACCTTTTTAAAATTATAGGAAGTTGTTGAGTAGTTTTTGACAAGTAGTAATACTTTTTGTGTGTGGACGTAAAGTAAGCTAGAGTGTTTTTATATTTCTGGTCTATTTTGCTGGTTATACCATTTCCTAATTAGTTGTTTGAATTTATCAACAAATGTAAAATAAAAATAAAAAAATGAATTTGTGATTTTCTGTTTTTGCTGATTCCGTTATAGTAATTTTTCATTTTATTTTATTCAATTTCACCTCTATGTCTTTGTTGTATGAGGCTAAAGTTATTTGTGGGTTAACTGTGTATTTTTCTGTGTGCAGTGTGAACTTGTATTTCCTTAAGTGTGAATGGGGTTGAGTTGCCCTAAATGAATATGCTATTTGAGTGATTGAAGTGGTAATAAATGTTTGATGATGTAGATCAGATGGTTATAAAAACATTGACTTGGTGAGGATGTTGACGGCATTTATTACACCCCTTTATCAGTATTTATCAATATTTGTTAACTGGGGTACAGCACAGATTCACATGGATCTTCTTCAGATTCAGCATGGAAGCAATGTCTAGTTACATGACACAGAAGGTAAATGGAGGCTGAAAGAGTCAAACTCTGAGCTATACAAAGCAGGCCATTAATAGCTTATAGCTTTAATCCTCCTCATTTCATATATGCATGCACACATACACAGACACACTCTGACAAACACATATGCATTCATACATGCATATACATACATCAAACCTCTCAAGTGTCCCTATCTTGGAGGGACCTTCTTATTTTTAGGTCTGATTTACCTCTGTATATGATGTCCTAATTTTTGATATGTGTCTCTTTTTTCAGGCTTGACTAATTCCTTCACACAATTTTCTGAATCCCTCTCATCACATGTGATTTTTGAAGCTGTCTAGTATACAGAAAACCATACTACATGACCAAAATACTAACGATACCGGTAATTTAAATAAAGAGAACACACACCTTTTTCAGAAACAAAAATTAATTACCTTTTTGAGGTAGAATTGTGCAGTGCAGTTCATTAAAGTCTACATAGACAATGTCTCTCTGATAATGTGCTTATATTTTTCCATCATTTTTTTCGCTCTCATTTTTTTTAATTGTTTTTGAGTAGTATCCCACATTCCTTCTAGAAGCAGGAAGTTATGTACTATTTGGTGTTCAAATTGCCATGCTGACTAGATGTCCAGATTTTTGGCTGGATGTCACTACTTTTCAAGGACCTTTGTTCCTCTTTTCAATGTCTGCAGGTTGAGAGGTATAACATCCATGCATGGATTCACCCCACTACTCTGTTTGCCCTTTTGTCATATTCCACATTGTGGGATCCTCGGTGTCAAATTCCTGTATAAAAATCATAGGTGTGTTATAACTTGTGATCACATAATGGTGCAGATCAGGCAGTAAGTATATCATTCCTTGCACTATTGTATGATTCTGTGTATGCTGTGTTTAGAGGTTTGAGGTGTGGGGTGTAGGGGTGTTGTTAGGATACACTGTTATATGGGTACATAGTCATTTGCAAAAAGATCATATGGTGGTATAGGTAGAAATGTTTTCCCTTGCTTACATTGTTGAGCTATGTTGGACTTATTATATATAGATATGATGGTGCCGTGGGTGGGGTGGAGAAAGGCGTTCTCCCTCTACAAGAACAATGATTTAGTTTCATTTTATGTCATGTATAATACGACAGATTTCTTTTTTTTTTCATTTATCAACACACACACACACACACACACACACACACACACACACACACACACACACACACACACACACACACACACACACAGACACACAGAAAGTTGATGGCTACTCATACAGTAACAACACTGTCTGTAGTACTGCAGCTACATAGCTGGACCAGCATGTTTACGTAGTGTACAACATGGCAACAGTAAAACAAATATGGAGCACTAGCATTCTTCAAAATTATGCTGCGTGATGATAAATATGGAATGTGAAGTCAAAATAGGATGTGAAGCAACAAGTGGTAAACAGGAATTAGTAACTAGTACAATGCATTCCTGTTTCTTTCTAAGCTGCTTTGCACATCTCTACATGTTAGCCTAACCAGAATCATCTGCACTGCTCTGTGGCATGTTCCTTTAAGCAGTGTAGACAGATATGTTAGGCTGTGTTGAAATATTTAGTGTTGTTAGGACCACACAAAATGTTACCTAACTCCTTGTGTGTTAGGCGGATGGTGCTGCCCTACTGTGCTCCCTGTCATTGGTGCTTCTTAAAACTGGTTGAGCACAATGTAAGCTCCTGTGATGTAGGATGCAAGGCTGTTATGCTGTATTTTCTGTCATATATACCCCAAGTGCACCGTTTACTGTTGTGCTGTAGGGTGCAAAGTGTACCATAAAAATATTGTTTAAATCTACCCCATCTGCTACTGTATAATGCTGAATCCCAACAAAGCACCTGATGTTGTATTAAACAGAAGCATGATCAATGCTACACTACTGTTTACCCTGCCTATAATTTGTAATGCTACTTCCCTTATACAGTACTGAGTGCATTGTTAGAATGCATGTTGTACTTTGTTATTTATTACACTGTGGTGCATACTGTGTACCTTTAATCAGACCTGAGATTCTGTTCCCAAATTTCTTATCTGTCAGGTCAGTATATGAGCTAGCAATTAGAATCCACATTATTGCTAACATGCAATTTGGCTGAGAGACTGATTCCAGCCTCTGATCTCTTTCGGTTTTCTTGAAAATTCCAGTAAAGTCCCTTCTTTAAGCTTTAGATATAAGGTTTAGAAAGGCATTTACATGTGCTACGTATTATATAACATAACAAAACCAGCATATTATGCTACAAGTTCCCCATACATAGTTCTACTCAGATGTGATGTGTACGTTTTCTTTAAAAAGCAAGGTGGACTGTTATACAAATCCCATCATGTGCACAAAAACATCAATAAAGCAAGTGGCAAAACAGATAATTTGTTATTTGGGGTTAATACAGAATCTGGAAGAGACTAAGGAATGTCATTTTTAAATTAACTCAATTTTAGTCCCGGCAGCTTTATAAATAGGGAGCATCCAACCTTCCACAACAAATTATTGCATTTATGGGAAACATGTCATTATGTCATTAGCCAAGTTCCATTTTTAGTTTTTTTGCTGTGTATGTTTGATTGAGTTCCCCTTTTTGATGTGCACTATAGTCAGCATATATTCTCTCAGCTGTAGCACTTTTGTGTGCAGTTTCACTCTGGCCACATTCATGCAGCTGCGAACATGATATACAAAAGTAAGGTAAATAAGGAAATACTGAGTATGTGGCCCCTATGTAAATACTTTTGACAATAATTTTTTTTTTTTTATTTGCTTTTCTTTGATACTCTGACTCCTCCATACTGGCCCAGTAATCAAGGAGCCTCAATCCTCACCACTGGCAACAGTGGGGAACATACATACTGAGAGGATAACTGCACACACAGTAAAGTGCAATTTCCCTTAAGAGCACACAGAGATCACAGTCAGTCTGGGGCTGGATTCTCCTTCTTTCTACAGATCCCCAATAAGACTCCCCACTGACACAGCTATAGAGCTGAGACTTCAGCTGAGTGGTCAAGCTAAGACCTCCAGCAAGCTCTCTGTCCAACCAGTGCTTCGTGTCCCTGCCCACATAGCCGACACACACACACACACACACACACACACACACACACACACACACACACACACACACACACCTGGGAAAGGCTGGCACAGGTTTATTGGTTATTCCCCCTTCTTCCCAGACTATAAGGTAGTTTATACTGACACCAGCCAGCTCTTTATCAGCCTCTTTAAGGCCCTTGGCAAAAGCTGTCCAATCTTAGTGTGTAAAGTTGCTATAAATCCAAATGGTAGTTTGACCAAGGACCAGGCTATTAAGAATGGCCTGCATAATGTCACAAAATAAATTTGCAAGTACTCTCAGAGCTTAAATATGTCTCACAGATATCAGCCACAATGATAGGTTTAAATATATTTAATAATAAATAATAAAAGAACAAGACAATACTCAGTAAGTAATCAGTTACATCAGAGTTCAAAATCACAGGAAATATTTAAAACAACATTGCAGGATGGTCTCACATAGATAAAGAAAACATCTAAGCTCTACTTTACTATATTCCTATCTGAATCTAAAAGAGTTACTATGCCTTAAAAACTTACTTACAGCAAGGCAAGTACAGAGGTGGTGAGTGGATGTTATTGTTAGGTCAATGACAAAATACAAAATGCCCTGTCACTCTTTCAGAGAGTTCTTAAATTAATATAAAATATTACTGATAGGATACTTGCAGCATGCCATCACTTTGTGTCACCTGATTTCAGTTCCTAGGCTAAAGCCCCAATGCAGCTGGTAGCATTTAACATCTCTCTATGAAAATATATAGCTTTCAGATGTTTGCAACTGCTAGAAGACATAAAACAATAAAACACTTACAAAACAACACAGAGAGTCCCTGAGTAAAGACATCCTGTCTCCTGTTGACTGAAACTGAAAGATAACATCCCTTGTTATTGGCCCATCAATAAAGTACTTCAATCTCAACTATTCTTAAGTTTTACAAGCTAATCTCCTGTTAAAATACATACATCTAAACAACTACAATAGTGTATAAAAATATCTATTCAGCACACATCTATGCAATAGGACATACAGTTCTAATATAGTGGTAACACAAGCAATTGCATCCTGCTGATATTCACAAATGACATATAACTCTTTACAAAATTCCAGAGAGCTGTGCTGGCAGTATCTCCTTCTGTCACACATCTATATAAATCATATTAATATTCTCAAATGACATATAATTATTTACAAAATAACAGACAGTTGGGCTGACAAAGTGACAGGTATCAATAGTTCCTTATTTGTTTGTTTTTTTTCCATGTTGGATAGTTGATATGGACTTCATACAGAATGCAGTACAAGTTTAGTTTTCCATGTGGGTTAAGGAGGGTGAAGTAAGTGCTATGTTTTTGAGGCTTGGTCAATGATTTGGGTTGTCTTAGGATTTGGATGTCTGTAAATTCAGACTGCATGTATTTCAGTGGTGTGAGATTCCATGCATTGCTATGCACCTCTGCATTTATAGACTGTGTAAGCTAAGGGAAGTGTGCATTTTTTTATTTGTGTGTGTGTGTGTGTGTGTGTGTGTACATATATATATATATATATATATATATATATATATATATATATATATATATATATATATATATATATATATATTACATGTGCGTGTGTGTGTATACACATACATATGAGTCTACTTAAAATTATCGAAAGACCCAAATATCAATGTTCAAAATGTTGAACACAAAACATTAGCAATGTAAATGTTGACAAGTTAGTGTACAAGCACCGAGGAATAATTGCTGAGCATGCAAACAGAAACATGCACACAACAAAAATATTTTTTTTGCAGGGGAACAAGCCCCTCTGCTTCCCCCCAAAACCTCTGCTACTGATATATACCTACACTGAGATTACTCAACATCAGGGAAAGGGTATATTACCCAACCCCAAACATTTTGCTGTCTTGCACACCTGTCAACCATCTGCTTTATCAACTAAATTGCACTAACTAAACATATGTTAACCAAAAACACATTCAATCAAATTTGCTGTCTCTGTACATGTGATTTGTGTATATAGATACATACACACACACACACACACACACACACACACACATATATATATATATATATATATATATATATATATATATATATATACTTAAAGGTAAGGTATAGCTTATTAAACAGAATAATTTGCTTGCTTCTTAAAACGTTAACTGCTGTACAATTGTAATAGTTTGAAAAAAGTATTATTTTCATAAGTAGAGCTGTATCAGAATTAAGGATCTCGTCTGTTTCTGAAGCAGAATAAACATCTTCAGCTTTCCCTAAATTCTTATAATAATTTAAAGGATTAATTAACAGCTCTTAGAGAAGGTCAGAAGTTAAAGTGCTGATGGTATAAGTTTTATTTTTAGATTCATTTTGTTAACATCTTAACACAGGAAATCTGGACAAAGCCTTAATTAATTGAGGGACAAAGGCCCAAAATAGGTACAGAGTTTAAGTATTGATCTTATACGCTTAGAAAGTTTCTAGAATAACAGGATTTATGTTAGCATGCAGGTTCTGAAGGATATGAAGTCTAATGCTCAAAGGTATGTCTTTGTTTAGTGAATTCAGTTCTCAGTCATTTGCCAAAAAACACAAATTTTATGAGGAACAGACTAAAATATGAGCCAAAAAAATCAGGACATTCTGTGAAAATATGGACAGTTGAGAAGTGTGTTTTATCTGTTAGTTTATGATATAATAAACTTTTGACCTGTGCAAGTGTGGCATACTATAGTAATGTGTAATCATTTTCCATTTCCCATAATTCTCTTACACAGTGTGGAGGTATTTGTCCTATATTGTTGGGATAATAATACATCATTTTCACTTGTTTCAGACATAAGATAATGCTGTCTAACTTATAGGTGAATTGATAAATGCATATAAAATCAATAAGCACATTGCAGTAGATTGTTACCATAAAATGCCAAATAAGTGTTAGTGACAAATAATACGTTTTGGTTAACATAACAATGTTATGTTGTTTTTGACAATGCTCTTAATATATTGTGATGTGTGTGTGTGTGTGTGTGTGTGTGTGTGTGTGTGTGTGTGTGTGTGTGTGTGTGTGTGTGTGTGTGTGTGTGAGACAATGCTCTTAATATACTGTGATGAGTGTGTGTGTGTGTGTGTGTGTGTGTGTGTGTGTGTGTGTGTGTGTGTGTGTGTGTTAATATATTGCGACGTGTGTGTGTGTGTGTGTGTGTGTGTGTGTGTGTGTGTGTGCGAGAGACAATGCTCTTAATATATTGTGATGCATGTGTGTGTGTGTGTGTTGATATATTGTGACATGTGTGTGTATGTGCGTGTGTGTGTTAATATATTGTGACGTGTGTGTGCATGCTCACATGTGTGTGTTAATATATTGTGATGTGTGTTCATGGGCGCGCGTGCGTGTTAATATATTGTGACGTGTGCATGTGAGACAATGCTCTTAATATATTGTGACGTGTGTGTGTGTGTGTGTGTGTGTGTGTGTGTGTGTGCATGCTCACGTGTGTGTGTTAATATATTGTGACGTGTGTGCGCGCACGTGTGCATGTTAATATATTGTGACGTGCGTGTGAGACAATGCTCTTAATATATTGTGATGTGTGTGTGTGTGTGTGTGTGTGTGTGTGTGTGTGTGTGTGTGTGTGTGTGTGTGTGTATGTTTGGTCTTTTGAGATACTGAAAAGCTTCTCTGTCCAAGGCTTGCATGGTTTAATGGGATGAGTTTACTGCAGAAAATACAGAACAACTGACACTGTGGGCAAGGCAGAGCATATAAGGACTAGAATCATTTTGTATAAGTTCAATTCAGTTCACCAGAGACACCCCAAAAAAGTCTGTATGTCTTTTTGAAGCCAATTGGAATTCCTCAGGAAAGGGAAAGTTGCTGTACCTTTTTTGTTTGAAAGATTTGTGAAGGGTAATGTATAGCAAGAACACTGTTGGAGATATGAAGGGTCTAGTGAAGAATTTGGAAAGGCTAAACAAATGGTCAGAAAATGCTCAGTTGAAAGATGTACAAAGTACCACACTTGGGTCACAGCAACCTACTTAGAGGTATCATCCAGGAGCAGCGAAATTGATGCCAAAAAAGGAGGAAAAGGATCTAGAGGTTATGATGACAACTGGCCTGGTCTACTAGAAAGAGAGTGAGAGAACAATGACAGCAGCAAACTGAGTGATGGGGTATAGCCTCAGGGTGAAGCAAAGAGGTAATGCTTACACTCTGCAAGACCTTGGTCAGACCACAAAGCGAGTATTGTATGTAATTCTAGGCTGCTTAAGGAATTCAGAGAAAAGCTACCAAAATCATCCATAGACCGGAGAGGAAGAAATGTCACCAGAGGCTAGAAGAACTAGAACTCTTTTCATGTGAAACCAGAAGAGACAGTGAGAATAAGATACTGGTGCAAAGATCATGTTTGGAAAATGTGAGGAGTCATTCTGAATAGAAAGGGCAAAGGTGGAAAAGGAGCACTCACAGGCAAGGGATGGTAAGTGTTATCTTCTCCCCAGATCTCCACAACTACTTCTTCACAAAGAAGGCTGTGGACCTATGTAATGGATTAACAGAGGGTTGGTATGCAAGAAATCCACAGACACATTTAGGAAGGCATGGGATAGTCAGAAAGGGAATGAAAGGAAAGGAAAGGATGGAGATAAGGTAGAAAGCTGAAGGGCTTAGTGATCAGATATTGTTTCCTTCTGTCATCAAGCAAATATAATGCCGTACAATTTCTCAAGTATGCAAATAAATCTGTTCTTTCTTGGAGAAGGAGAATGCACTAAGGAGGGAATAAAAATATGGAAATCCTGCTCCCTAACTTTGGTTGTCAATGAAAACTGAACATTAGCATGAGGAAAAAACATTATTTTACTAAAATGATTCATGATTTCTTTAATGACCCTGTTACTGAGAGAAGACAACCCCTCCCCATTTAGTTCATAGAGACTATAAGCATATTTTGGTTTGTGCTATTTGCATAATGCGTTTTTCTGAGTTTGATGTTTTACTTTTATATGAGGAACATGTAGTATCTGGCTATTATCATTTTTTATTTCTTCGGTCTAGTAAGTAATGGAACAAATGCCCAAACTGACATACCCACCTCCCACATAACCTCTAGAAGCTTCCTAACATGCCCCATCCTAATAAATGCCCATGATACATAGGGACACAACTGGGTTAGATTGCATGTCTAGGTTTAAAATGCCCTGCTGGTCACTGGCCTAGTGTATTCCTATGAACCTATGTAATAATAAGTACATGTTATCAGTGACTTTGTAAAAGCTGATGCTGCCAAAGTTAGTAGAGCAATGCTGTGCTGGTCTACTAACAGAAAACAGAAATACAGTAGAACACAAATGTGATTTAATACCTTTTCATGTACCTACCAATGTTGGCCCAGCAAAAGGTATTTGTTCATGTCTATGACAAAGTAAAAGGGCATCTCATCACTTGTCTGTACCTTTATATGAATGCAACTCTCGTGAGAAACTTACATCTGCAACATATTCTTTGGATAGTAGTGCGCATCAACTTACTCATCAATAAAAATAATATGTAAGGAACATATTTTATCTGTTTTCTCATTTCACTTTATTACCTGTATTCCACCCATCCTGTGTGATATAATATCAAAGACCAGTATAAAGTTAAATAAAGGGGAAAAGCACCAATTTTGTAATGTCTAGAAGTAGGAAAAACCAGAAGTTGTAGCTAGGGTTTTTGGAACTGTTCACTGATATCCACAGTACTGCCCTATCAGAAGTATAGCTGCCTTGTTTTGACGGCATATATTCCAACTATGGAATTAAAGATGCAGAACACATACTAAATGCATTGTATTACAAACCTTTAATTGAATACATACCCCTCAACTGTTCCTGATTTTACCTCATATTTTTTACTGTCCTTTAAAAAAATGTTTGATTTTCTGATACTTCACTGAGGATTGTCATTAGTTAATAAAGCCAGACATGACATTTTTACACTTCTTCTTGCTCAAAAAATTCATATTAATGGAAAACCTTTTGCTGTATTAATTTTTCCAGTGAATTAGAGTTATATTTAAAATTTGCCCCTAATTTTAGGTCACTGTTCCACATTATCGCTGGCTTTGTCTAGAAATCTTAAGCAAAGAGATTGAGTGGTATGATTGAATAAAGCAATAACCAACAAAGTGGTGTGGTATATTGAAGATTTACCCACTGTTGGTGTGGTTTAATCATGAGGGTGAAGCCCGAGTGATTAAACAAAGTCAACCGTGGGTAAATCTTCAATATGCCAGAACCACAGAGTCGGTTATTGCTATTATACAATTACATTATTTAAAAAAAAAAACACTTACTTTTCTTAAATAATCCCCCAGATTTACTAATCTTCCATGTAAGACTAGATTAGTCTTACACGGAAGCGCCAGTGTAAGAGTATGACGGCAACGCACCATGCAAATTAATGAGGGTGCACTGCCTCAACTCTAAAGCTTACACAGAGAGTGGACGAGTGTAGGGGGTGTGTCGGACTGCTGAACAGTCCAAAAATCCACACCCCTTCAATGAAGAAATGCCGCAACTTCCATTGACATGAGCGAGTCCACTCACATGTGTACAATGTAACACTATACTCCCCCCATATGTTAAACTACTTACAAAATAGAAAATTAAAAGAATTTTTTTTTCTTCCGATATAGCTGCTTGTAGTTGCACGGGTTTGGCCGGGTTTTCCCATTGCTTAGCTACAGTTAGCAGCTTAGACACCAGAAGAGGATAATTAATCCACTTAGCAATACCATAGTGGTTAGAGCCTTTGCACAAAGAGGAGGCATTCCCGGTTCGAGTCCCACTACTGCACGTTCCATTTTCTGTGGGAAATCTGTATACAAAAATATTTCCTGACATTTTTTATGTATAAGTTTTGTAAAAAGCATTGAAATGTTAAATGTAGTAGTGCATGAATTATATATATGAAGGTGAAATGTTTATGCATTCTGAGGCATGAGTACCCTATTTTAAGCAATTTGAAGCACTGCTAAGCACATTTTACCAGTATTCAGCATATTTAAATACAATTGCGTGTAGCTGCACACTGCGCTAGCCAAGCGCATTTTGCGTGCAGCTGCACACCGTGCTAACAAGTGCAATGTTGGGCAACGTTGAGCAATGTTGGGCAATGTTGGGCAAAGTCGAGCAAAGTCGGTTAAACATGCTCACACCTGCTTTGCTGTTCCTTAACCAGTCAGGTCTGCCCAGCAGGAAAATAAAAAGCAGTGACAGGGCTCAAAATCAGGATACTGTGCACTATAGTCACAGTACTTAACCACTAAGCCATGACAGCATTTCACAAACATGCACTTTCAACAGAGACATATCTATCAAAGGGATTTTTAACATTGCCAACATCAGCTAAGCAGGTGTGCCCACAGCTGAGTGTTTTCAAAACTGGCCAATCATAAATAAGTGCAGGAAATGAGGCATATTTAAGCTCCACAGGTGGTAATATGTGCTATAACTGGTTGTAGCTTCCTTCTGCAGTCAGCATGGCTGGTGTGGGTGAAGGCACTTGATTTAGAGCGTAACGCTGGGGCATCCAGGAGTCCAAAATTATGGTTTGGCTCCTTGTCCACAAACATGATGAAAGACTTCTGCAGGGCCAGTACCAGGGTACCGAATATAAAATGGAGGTCTGGAACCATCTTGCCCATGATCTCACCAGTGCCACTGGTGTTCCTCGGACTGGTAAGCAGGTCAGGCACATCATTCTGACCTGAAGCGGCGTAGGAGTGATGAACTGGACCAGTGGATCCAGGAATCCCGTATGATGCCTAATGCCTCAGTACTGAGTAAGTAGCCATTGTATTAAGTAGTTAAGAATTGCCATGCTTGTCTATACTACGGATAGGTATTTCTCAATATCACTGCATTTACTTCACAGCTGCAGGTGACCGGGCTATGAACCTGCAAGCCCATGAAGACAGACTGCAAAGGTTGCATCATGAGGCAGGTTAGTAATTATTCTGCATGTACTGCTATATAAAATAAATGAGAGAGCCTTCAAAAAGTCATTTAACCCAATAAATAAATGTATAATTCCTGGAGTGCATCTGTGTAATTTTCTTTGATATGTTGTTGTACTGTTGCATTCTACAAATAGTATTGTTGTATTAAGCAGTGTTAATCCACACTTGGGTAGGCCCATATAATGTGGATGAAGGGAGTGCCAGTAGCTTTTATGCATATTTACAGCCCTCAACTGTTGGTTCATGCCCAGCATGTACAGGTTAATATGACACATGAGTAGCTTGGTATTGTGTTCCCCAGAAATGTCAGTGTGCTGCCAGAAATGTAGGGAGCTGTTAACATACAACTGATACTTTCACCTGAATATATCTAGATAATTATATGAAAGTAGATCTGTCAGTGTACCATCTTAGCAGTAGTGTGTGTGAGCAATTCTCAAAATATATTGCAGTAACATCTGCATCTTGGACAGTTTGTATGTAAGATACAGCTCATGTATATAATGATCTAGCAAAATCCAATTGCACAACATAAGGACATTGGGTAGTGTAATAATACATGTAAGGGACATATAACTACAGTTAATAGGAATGTAGTGAAAACTAGAAGGATATATAAGTTGTTAATTGAGCTATCTTTTCCACCCTACTGTATATGCATAAAAAATGCAATTCCACATCTCGATCGGTATGTCTAATCTCAAAACAGTTGTTGGGACATATGTCCTATTGGTTTATAAATATTTGCATTTATTTCTATGCATGTGCCCTGTTAAAATACCACAATATTGGTGGCCTGTTGCCATCAATTAAACCTGCATGCTGTTGTAATGTCCACTATTGTTCTATATATGCATGTATTATGCTTTCTTTTCAACTGTTGAAAATCTGGTGTGTTGGTTTAATGGGAATACTTCTGCATGCTGTTATAACTAATTGGGAATGTTGTTGACTGTTACTAACTCATATCTTTATTAAACTCTCCAAAACATAGTTTGCATGGGAAGGCCGGTCCCAGCGGACCCACCTGTCCCACCTCAGCCGGCCATGGCACCTGGCACCAGCAGATCTGGTGCCCAGCCGGGGACCTCTTCCTCCATTGGCCCTGTGCCACCTTTGGGTGGAAGCGCTGCAGGGGATGGGGCTCGGCCCCCCCGTACAAGTGTGGGCAGAGGGGCATCTATCACCCTTCGAATGGTCTGGGCTGTGGTGCGTAGAGAGATTAAACGTTCTGTTGCAGGACGTCCATGCCAGCATGAGGCCCGAGTGGCACAACTCTCAGGTCAGCCTGCCCCTCCTACACAGTCCCCAGCACAGCCACCCTCTGGGCTGTGAAGGTGCAGTGATGACTGCTCATGGGTGGGGACCTCAGTCCCACTGTTTCCATCTGGGGGCTCATGGGCTTGCGATTTCCAAACAACCCTCCCCGTCAAAGGTGTTCACCCACCACATGTCATATACTGCTCCTGTATGTATTTTGCTTGTCTTGTCTGTTTACCTCCCCAACCTACCTCCCCAAATATACCTACTTCACCTACCCCACATTCCACTCTCACCTGAAAAAAAAAGGGCAATCTGCTCCCAAAAAAAAAAAATTACGCCCCATACATAACTGCCCATTTTGCACAAATGTCCAATGGACACATGAAATGTTATTTAATTGGCATTACAACATACTTTGTTGTCCTCACTCCTCTCTCAGGGGTTGAAGGGTTCATATCTACCTCCAAATTTATTGCATATGCACAGCTGTTGCTGCTGAAGAAATGGGCAGCTATGGACCTTCCCTACACCCGTCCTGCACATCCTGAGCTATTTTCCATGCTGTCTTTCCCTCTTTGTGCCCCTTTTAACCACTTTCCTATCTCCCCATTTTTCTTTTCTTTCAAAGAAATTATCACAGGGGTGAGTGGGAGTAAGCACTATTAAGCAGTAGTGAGTGGGTTTGCGCTTGTTTACATTTGACTAAGCAATGCTAAGCATTACGAAAACCCATGCAAACCTGCTTACAACTGCTTAAAAGTACCTTAGTCACTCTGTATGTGAGGGCCCTTGTTCTGCTCAGGAGCAAAATAAAACACCTCTGTACGTCTTGAACCCCGGACCTTGCACACACTACACAACATGAAGAACCACTAAGCCACAGTAGATATACATCAATTTGGTGCTTAACTAATTATATCATGCATCAGAATGAGTGAATGTAAAGGAAAAGTAGGAATACCATACCACGCAACTTGTTCTGTGGATGTTAACCAACAGTTGTTGTGGGATTACATTACATGACTGTGATAAGAGAAGCAGCCATTCTAGCAGGAAATAATGTTACACCATCACCTTACAACCCCACACAGTATCTCAGCAGGACAAACACCAGCATATCTGTTTAGGGCAGAGGCCATACCTCTCAACTGTACCTAATATTCAGGGATGTCCCTGATTTTGACCCAAATTTTAGCTCTGTCCCTCTGAATTCCTCCTAAAACAACTGACTTTGGACAGAAAGGTGGTGAATTACACATAATGAATAATGACAATAATTAAGAGTTATACACTTCTTTTACTTCAGAAAAGTGTATTAATTCATATGCTCTGATTCTCTCAATGTTTCAACTTAATAGCACTAATATTTTAGAGGTGTACCTGATTGCCCCAGAGTTTTTCTTGATTTTTCCCTGATTCTGTTCAAATATGTACCTGATTGGTTGAGAGGTCTGGCAGAGGCAGAAACACAGAGGCATATTAGCCTTTCTGCTGTTACACACTGTGCAAATAGCTTTGGAAGGAGTTTTGGAAGCATACCCTTATGTAGGAATAAAACACTGAAATGCAAATGGATGTAGCCATGTACTGGTAGCAACCAACTATAAGAATGCCATTGCTCTATTGCTGAAAAGACCTGTGTGGTGCACAGACAAAAATAACAGGCTATTCTCTGGCTATCATGTTGATAGGTCCACAGTTGGGAATTATGCAGACAGATTACATGCTTTGATAAACTAACATGTACACAGCAACCCTGTAAGTCCAGCAAGATAAAATCCACACAATACTACTTATGCTCTCTGTACTTCTGCAACCCTACCCAAATGTAGAATATACCTGTGTGTGCAGGGTCTACCAAGGATGTAGGTAAGCATACCCACTGTACTGACATGTGTCCAGTTTTTCTGAGCAGCTTGTGCTAATGTCAACACTAAAAAAGCACAAAATGTTTAGAACTGTGTAAATGAATATTCACAGTATAGCAGTTCACAAACAATTATTGTGCCAAAGGAATACATCTCTATAACTAGCTTTGTATGGCAGTTAATTGTAACAGTTGAAAAGAAAGTACATCTTTCCATGTATCTTGGGGTAGCATTTTGAGGGGTGAGTCCATTTCTACACTGACCAGTGGGTACTGGAAGCAGCAACATTAGGTCTGAGTACAAAATGTAAATCTCTGGATACACCCCGGCTTCTGTTATAAGAACTATACCAACCTTCTGTCTTAAACAATGATGCCCACACCAAACAAGAATAATCTCCATCTTGGAAAGCTGAAAGGGCCACACCTACATGAGTCAGCAATTTATAGTACTGGGTTGCTATGACAGTGATTACTGCAATTACTACACAGCAGGCTGCATGCAATTAGCAAATGGTGGGCACTAATTGGTGCAGAGGCCATCACATGCTCATGTGCAATTCCTACAAAAGCAGGCTGCAATCTATGCCAATAAACTCAATCACTCTATTACAAAGACTGGCAGAGAGAGAGAGAGCGAGAGAGAGAAAACAAAAAAGAAATATTACCAAATTATACAAAGGAAAGGTATGTGATGCATATGTTTTTACTGGCATGTAGTAGATGTTATTGAAGAATAGTTTACATAATGAGAAACATTCATATGTGGCAGCAGTACTTCTTTCTGCACATATGTTCTGCTTAACTACTGTTATGGACAATACTGTGGGTACCTGTGGGTAGTGGGACATACCTTTGAAATGTGTAGCTCAGCATTAAATGTCAAAGATCTGATCCATGTTATCTGTGTTCTGTACAGTAGTGTGGCCAATGGCTGTTGGGGGGATTAGCACTGACATTATATATAAACATGGGTGTGACAGAACAACACATGCATGACAGTCATATTAAAGTGTAGCTTAGCATTGGCAACTGCTGCAGCAGTCTAATATGCTTATCTAGCATCTGTTGCCATATATATCCCCCCTAATGTTAGTCTGTGTGCATATGTGACACCTGTTTGTGTTGCAGCAAGGCCTAACAGTTCAGCTGTGAGGTCCAGGGACTGATAACAGTGTGGACCATGTGTGTGTATGCCACACACATACAGAGAAATATATATGTGTCATATATATTCACATCTGTATATGTGCATAGAGCAGGGGACATCTTGCAACTGTTTGCGAAGGGGGGATATATATGTTGGTGAAGGTTAGTATGTGCATATTTGTATGTAGGTTTTAATGTGTGTCAAACAAGACAGCATACAGTGCTGGTATATGACATGCAGTGGTTAAACACTGTGGGTGGTTCATTCAGTTTTTAATGTTGAAGCCAGTAAGGCCTGCTAAAGCTACCTGGGCTGTGAACACCTTCAATGCATTTATCCCAAGACTGTGCAATGTTATTACATTACTGTACACCTTACATCCTTTGTATAATTGATATTCTCACTATGAAAGATGAAATGTATATGTGCCTATATATATATGTATATATATATATATATATATATATATATATATATATATATATATATATATATATATATATATATATATATATATGTATATATACATATATATATATATATATATATATATATATATATATATATATATATATATATATTTATATATACTCATACACACCTACATCTACTTGTTGTAATAAATTCTCTGTACTGTTGACTGACTGTGATGGTAATTATGTTTGTGAATACGTCAAAGATATGTATCTGTGGGATAGCTTACTGGGAAACTGTTTATGTTATGGTATTCTGGGTCCATGCTTTGATCCTAGCAAAAGCTGTGTATTCTGTTGCTAGGCAGAACAAGTGTTATTGAATACAGTGTGATTAAGTCCCTTGGTTTTAACTAGGGTGTGTCATTGGAGGCTAAAGCACTATATGTATGATTGTTGATTGGTACCGATGTTTAATGCAAATCCTGTGTGCACTGTAGTACTAACTAAAGCTCTGGGCCTCTACAGCAAAGTATGGTGTATGTCCACAATGCTTGCATCTACTGTTTTGTGTGGTCCCTGTATTCATCACAGATTACATTTCTCAGGATTAAGGTTGTGTAAGTACTGGCACACAGTACTGTATAGTACACACTGAAAGCTTATCTTGGTTGTCATACCTTTGTGTCCTGTAATTATGTCTGACGTGTGTGTGGGTATGTCTGTAACATGTCCTTTGACATATGTGTGGTAATACATATGTGTATCTAGCAACATTCATAGTGTACTACAGCAGTATGGGACCTATATTCCCAATTGTGCACATATTTTGGCCACGGGTTTGGCATTAACAAGTTGTGTGGTATAATATTAATACATTTACTGGACCTTACACTGATTGTGATGGATGATATATTTCTTTACACATCAGCTTGATGTATATCTGCTGTGGCTAGGTGGTGCATTGTGTTGCATACAGTGTGCCAGGCACTCTTGTATAGTCTTATATAGTGATTTTATTTTGTTGCTGTGTACAGCATTGTTCATTGGATAGAGAGTGAGCAAGGCACTTTCAAGCAGTTGTGGGGTGAGCAGTGATAAGTGGCAGTTACAGTGTTTCACTCTCGCTTAGCTTATAGGTTGCCAAACTTCCATAAGCTGTGCTTACCCTTCTGAAAACATTGAAATGTGCCTTATTCCATCTGTATCTGCTGACCTTTGTTTTGGCAAGTAACAAAATAAAAAAAAAATAAAAGCAAAATAAAAAGCATTTACTAGGAAAAATCCCACAACCATTCACATCACAGCATATGTGATTCGCCACTAAGCCATCTCAGATATGCATATCATTTATGTATTCACAAACATAACATCCAGTACAATCATACAACACTACAGAAAATGTACTCCAACATGTAGATGTATGTGTGTGAGTAATTACTGTAATCTGTGCTCAGGTACAACATATTGTATTATGTATGTAAGTTAATATATATATATATATATATATATATATATATATATATATATATATATATATATATATATATATATATATATATATGGCAGTTCAGTGATATCTGTACTGTATAATGTTAAATGTGCCATATGACTTGCTCAGACATATTTTTGTATTTATGTCTTCCAGGGATCATCGCCCACCACAGGAACCCAAGCTACAGTAGGGCTGAAGATGATATCATCACTAGCATCATGATTCAGCACTACCGTGTGCTATTTTCACAAACCAGCCAGGACCAGCAGGAGCGTACTGCAATGTGGCAAGATCTTGTCCACAGGGTCAATGAGGTAGGCCTGCATAACTGCACATATGAGCAGGTATGCCACCACTGCAGTGATCTTCTCCGACATGTCCATTAGTGTGCTGCTGTTGTGCATATAGAACAGCTTGCAACAGGGGGTGGTGTTCCCATCCATCCCCCCCTCACCAGAGTGGAGGAGCTGCTCATGAGCCTGGTGGCACCTACCCAACAACAAGAGCAGCAGACATACACCATGATGGAGGTTGGAGCCACCCAGCAAGCACACATGGAGCATGCAGGTAACATGGCATATCTGTAGACTACTGTTATCTGTATTGGTAGATCATGCATATGTGAGATGTGGAGTGTGTCATTCAAAGATGTGGAGCCTGTTGTTGTGCAATACTGATCATTTGGAACATAATCTGTAGCCCTGTGAATGTAAACTGTTGTTGTACTGTAAGATTGCAAACACAGTAGCAATGCCACAGTTGTCACCACTGACAAACTGTCTCATCTCTATGTAGGTACCTCTGGGGTGACATCAAGGCAGTGGACAGATGCTGGTGAGTGTGTTCTACATTTATTATTGGAAATAAAAAGTGCATGTCATAGTTAAGGTGTAGGCCATGTACACATGTAACACACCTACCCATAATGCATGCTGTGCATGTTTGGTGAAAGAACACGCACATCTAACTAATGTGATTAGCAGCCTCAAACACATGCAATACCCAGACCACCTCAAAAAAATGTGGCTAGACTGCAGTGACCATTGGATAGGCACAGCTGATACTCAACATCCACATAACATACATATCTATGTCATACACAGAGCATTTTAACATGCTACACATAAAGGGTTCCCAAACCTGCTGTAAAGACGCACTCCAGTATCCAAAATCCCATCCACACATTACACAGAATATACCTGAGGGGAAGAGGCCTATCCTGGGGCATTTAAGCACTCTGCAACACACTACACATTCATGTCAGGGAATGCTCCTTATTGGCCTCCTTACAAATTCACGTAACAACTGATTGTGAAATGGTGAATTTAGCCAAGGTAGTACAGGTCCAGCACAGCATGATTTGTGCTGGTTTGTGAAACATTTGTAGCCTTGAGTGACCACCTGATGCTTCATGATGATGGCCTATGGTACTATACCCCATCCAGTTATTGTAACCACAGTACTAAACATAGCTGTCATTGCTTCACACCATAATGATGCATGTGTGCACACATATGCACCTCTAAACAGTATGCATACCGATCACCATTTGCACATCTGACACATATATGTCTTGTGATGCTATTGAGTTGCTAGGTCATATGACACATACTGGGCATGTGTAGTGTTTAAATATGCAGTTGTGTTTTAGCATGCCATGTCATGGATGAGACTGACATGTCCAAAATATGATCTACACTCACCATAAGTACCGTACATTGGGTATGTGGCCGAATGGTATACCATCAATTATCCATGCACCACTGATGAAGTGTGAATACTCATCATGCATGTGCTAAAAACATGTCCACAATTATTTGCTAAAGACACAGACGCTGTAATCAGCATTGGATACCTATCTGACACACAGATACACATCCAGCAATGGTATGTACACCTGTGAGTTATGGTGCACAGTACATCACAGGGTTATGAATACCTGCACAGCAATGTTGTGTCCATGTATGCATTGGGTTCCAGAGGGAGGGCCATCACCTAATAACAAAACACATGCATCAAAGCCATGTATACTGTTAGTAACAAGGATTGACTACACTTGCACTGCATGCTGTTGAGCAACACATGTCCTGCATGCTGACAGGTGTGATATGACTGTATTGCTTTTGATACTGTACTCCACCATCACCTGCTATTCTGTATGTTCTGTGATTGCTGGTGTTGTGTGTGTCTGCTTTCAGGAGGAGTGCAGTTTTGTGTGTGTGCATGTGTGCATGTGGTCTGAAGTCATGTTCAGGTCTTAAAGTGTGTTTCCTGTTTTCCTCTCACAGGCAGCGAGGTGGGGCTGGTTCAGTACAGCAGGGAACCTGATGTCACTGACACAGACAGTGATCATGAGGATAGGTGTGTTGAGGAACAGGCATGTTTTTCAGGGTCTGTTGCTGGGCCACCAGTTGATAGTACACAAGTATGCACCCCATCCATGTACACAGTCATACTGCCTGTACATCCATCATCACCATTGCCCTTAGCTGAGGGATAGTGTACGGTTGGCACTGGCCAGGACAGTGTGGTATCTATGGCACATATATCAGGACACAGCAGCCATAGCCAGATATCTGGAATGGTACCACATAGGCAGATGTTCAGGGGTTCTCATCAGAGCACTGCTGGTCATCATGCCCCTGGAAGACATGCCACACTTCTTTCTACCACAAGCATGTTTCAGGCTGTCATGGAAGCACAGACACGAATGGAGCAGTACACCAGACAGGGGATAAGGGCACAGAGGGCTCATTACACCTCTGTAAATGACAGTATCCATGACCTAGCAGGTGCCATACGTAACTACACTGAGGTCATTGATAGATGTTGGGGTGAGACATTGGATGTCCTCCACAATGTCATGTCCATGTGTCAGGACAGTGCGGGATGGTTGAGACGTTGATGTGGATGTATGCCAGCAACATCACCAGCTGGAGGTCGCCGTGGACATCCAGTAAGTCACAGCTGCTCCCATAGTGCCAGTTACCAGCTCCAGAAATGTTGGGGGGGGGCTGTCCATAGACCATTCTTGCAGACCACGTGCACGTGACTCTGACCTGTCCCAGCAGGGACCTGAATCCAGTGGACATTTATCATCCTCTGAGGTAGTACCCAGTCTGGATTAGTACATGATACTGTCTGTAGCACCCCTGCCAGGCAAAGGTTCCGTATCCGTGGCCAGAGACGGTGATCTGCAAAGCCTGCCAGGTACAGTCTGTAGCTGTCTCACAAATCCCCGTATATGGCAGCCACATGGTGGAACTGTGTGCATGCAAACACACACACATAAACCAGAAACAAACACATACCCACACACATGACATCAACATTGGCCCATAACAGTATTCATGGCCCTCACACACACACACTCGCACACACATGTCGATTGTATGGCTCAGTGTAGGCCTCTGGCAAACCAACAACACACCCTGTGCATATGATGAAACCTGTGCTACCTCATGTCATCTGTAAAATTGATGCAGGAACAGGTTAACATGGTGCTGATGCACAGGGTGACTTTAATAAAGTATAGCAATGGTTGGATGTGTAGCAAGTTGTCAGCAGTAAAGTGTAATGATATACTTGAAGGTGTAGCTGAGCAGGCATGATGCATTAGAGCTGCAATTAGCAATGTTGTATTGTTTTCACCGGTGTTTATTCCAGTTGTGTTTTGTTTGCCCATGTACCACTTGGCTGTTGTGTGTCATTGTGTCAGCATGCATTATACAGTGGACAGTAAGTGTGGGGTGTGTGCAACACAGGTTTGCAGGTGTCCATTTGCAAACATGGTGGAGGTGCACTGTCTGCATGTACATGCATATTGGACACATGGGCAGGGTGACATGCCCTGTATTGGCCAGTGTTAACACTCCATAGTTTCTATTGGTGGCCAGTATGCATTGTACTACACACATTGTGGAACTTAAGTACGCATGTGTGTGTATGACATGGGTTGACACTGTGCTGTGGGTGATGCTGTTGTTGCTATCTGTCATTGGTTTGCATTACTAAGGTTAACACTGTCCCAGTTGCATAATCCTTTAGTAATGCACACTGTTCACCTACAGGGTTGCATGGACCGTGCTATCACAAACACAAGAAATCCTCACTTATACAGTAAAAGTGCATTAGTCTCATGGACCCCTGCCATAAACTAAATATATAATAGAAGGTGTGAAGTTGTACCAAAAAAGAGTTACATACCAAGAAGGGATAACCTCTCTGGTCAGTATCATTGGGAAAATACAAGCCCTCATTAATCATACAAAGCAAGCTTCAAAATACAAATTGGCAAGGATTCCAAAGACAACACTAAAGCTTTCTTTAGTGTTGTTTATAATCTAGAGGGAAATTCTCAGATCGGGTCACAGTTAATGTAAATGGTCACAAAGTACACTTATCTGACTGACATTACCAATATCTTGTCAGACAGTTTGAATGCGGATTTCACCATCCTGATGTTACACAAGGGCCACATTTCCAGACCTGAAGAATGTAAAACCTGATGATTCACAGACAGTCTATTTAAAACATCTCTTTACCAAAGTCCAAACCACAGTGGCAATGGTACTGGACAGTGTCCCTGGCTGTGTCATACACAAGCTGACATATGAAGTCACCACTCACCTAAACACTCTGTTCAGATGCAGCCTCTATACAGGTTACAAACTTGTGGAATGATGCACAGTAATGGTGTTCACAGTCCACAAGGGTTGAGCTACAATGTCTTCTTCTTCATCTCCTTTTGGATGCTCCCATTAGGGGTCACCACAGTAGATCATCTGTTTCCATTTCTTCCTGCCCTCTGCATCTTGCGCTGTCACACCATCCACCTGCATGTCCTCTCTCACCACATCCATAAACCTCATCTTAGGCATTCCTCTTTTCCTGTTACCTGGCGGCTTCATCCTTAGCATCTATTTCATAATATACTCTGCATCCCTCCACAGCGCATGTACAAACCAACGTAATCCTGCCTATCTGGCTTGGTCTACTAACCTTCAAACCTGGGCTGACCCTCTAATATACTTATTCCTAATCCTGTCTACCCTCGTCACACCCAGTGCAAATGTTAACATAAATTGATTAAGGGTAGAGCTACAGTAGATCCTGGAAACTCTCACCCTATAAGCCAGACAAATGTTATCTGGAAGGCTATGGAGCACAGCATTTGGAACTCATTAACAGAGACATTATGAACCTGCAAACACTGCACCATAGCCACTTAGGTTCTCTAAAGGCCAGATCATGGCTCCTACACCTAGTAGACTTCAAGCCAGTTAACAAGGCTATAGGTGAGGGAGGGGAGGTCCACACAGCCAAGCTATAGCTCACCAGCAATTCATACCCATCCCACATTCTGGTATTATACATAACCTCAAAACACTGACCATAAACGATTGTTAGATGATGGATTGACAACTGACACACAGATGTAAGACACACACAAACATTTGCAGCCTTCATGTACAGTTCTATGCCAGTAACAAGTGGTATTTACCTGCACTCAGTCCTTGGACCACTGCTGTTTGGCATATAGCTTTCTTAGGTTCAAGCAAACACAGTAAGGATATGTCTGCCCATGTGTGATGAAAATGCATACTGTGGGCTATACTTTATTCTCCAGATGACACACACATCCTCCATAAGGGTATCATAGAGACAGATACCTGGTGTCAAAATCATGCTGTAAAGCTATAAGCCAAAGAAAGCATAGTTATCCACTTTTAGAAAACAAAGTATCCCCAGAGTACCACATAGGTAGTAGCCCCCAAAATGTGGAACAGGTACTAATGTATACATAGAGCCATGTGTTTAGTCATCTCTCCTTTGATAATCACATTACCAAAGGGTTTTGGAAATCCCTCTGTGGAGCACATAAGCAATAAAGGGTTTGCATGCAGATCCACAGAGCTTGTTGCACACCTATAATGATTAGTCATTTTTGCCAGACTTTGCTTGCTTTGGAACAGGATTCAAATGTACCTCAATCATAAACCCTCACACACACTCTTCAATAGAAACCGTGATGAGTGGATGTGAAACAGAAAATGTAGCCCAGGGATCACTGTAGTGGCTAAGCTTGTCATAAGCATACAGAAGTGACCTAAGGTCTGGAAAGTGCCAGCACGCTCTGGCAAAGCTAACAGATGCTTTCATGAAGAAAGCAACGTACCCACCTATGAAAAAATTGAGGTCACATGTATGTATATGGCTTTGCCCCACAGCTACCTTACATGTGTTATGCACATACAGTTATCATTGTGATATGTCATGTACTAGAAAAATCAAAACCCACTCCACATTGACCAACAGTGTCACACACTCTCACACAGTTGGCAAGTAAAGGATTCAAATCCCTACCTAACTACATTATGATACTACAGCAGTGCGCATTTACACAACATACTATACACATTACTAGGATTTCACCTTTCCACAGGTATATTTGTAGGATGGTGACATCATCAGACTTGACAAAGATGAGTATACCACTTTTAAGGGGTGTGAGTAGTCTCCAAAAAAGTTGCTCCCTCCCCAGGGAAACACACACACAGCCAGCAAGTGCAGGATTCAAACCCCTATCTAACTACATTATGATACTACAGCAGTACACATTTACATGACACGCTATACACATTACTGGGATTTCACCTTTCCACAGGTATATTTGTAGGATGGTGACATCATCAGACTTGACAAAGATGAGTATACCACTTTTAAGGGGTGTGAGTAGTCTCCAAAAAGTTTGCTCCCTCCCCCAGGGAAACACACATACAGTTGGCAAGTAAAGGATTCAAATCCCTACCTAACTACATTATGATACTACAGCAGTATGCATTTACACAACGCGCTATACACATTACTGGGATTTCACCTTTCCACGGGTATATTTGTAGGATGGTGACATCGTCAGACTTGACAAAGATGAGTATACCACTTTTAAGGGGTGTGATTAGTCTCCAAAAAGGTTGCACCCTCCCCATGAAGACACACACACTCACACACAGTTGGCAAGTGCAGGATTCAAACCCCTGCCTAACTACATTATGATACTACAACAGTACACATTTCCACAATGCACTATACACATTACTGGAATTTCACCTTTCCGCAGGTATATTTGTATGATGGTGACATCATCAGACTTGACAAAGATGAGTATACCACTTTTAAGGGGGTGTGAGTAATCTCCAAAAAGGTTGCTCTCTCCCCAGGGAGAGACAGACACACACATACACAGTTGGCAAGTGCGGGATTCTTAATCCAAACTAAGTACGTCTTTACACTTCAGCAAGCAATATGGAGTTACAGGGAGCAATACAGACATTACTCGCTGACAGCTTGCCCAAAGTTTTTTTTCACCTTTGCTAACCTCAGCAGGCTTATCATACTAGGTGTATTGTGAGTGTATTGTATGCATAGGCTATGACCATATCATATATGGTTTGATGCACCACATGCTGGCACACACAGGGTCAAACCAGTGGCTAAGCTCTGTCAACCCAATACTGAACAATACAGTCAAGAGGAGTAGGGTCATACAACCACAACACCAACAGTCTCACATAGACCTACAATATAAGCACCAGCAAAACACACACATAAATACACATTACCATACTTGGAGAATACAAATATTAATCTGAAAAAGAGAGAGTGTCCTCCTAAGCAGACAATCAAGCAACATGCACCTCCAAGCACATGCCAGAAAAAACATAATACACCAAAGCAGTGTGCCTCACAACAGGCCCTAAGGCAAAACAACATACCCAACACACTAGTAATAGGTGACTCCATAGTCAGGCTCACAGATATTCCACTCACTAGGCTGGACAAGGGGAAGGTTACTGTCAGTTGTCTGTCAGGAGCTACGATCTGCCACATAACACAAGCAATTATATCACTCCAGAACAGGTACATATATGACATGTTCTTTGTACATGTCAGTGTGAATGATCTGAGACATCTTCCCAGGACAACATGACAAAAGATATATAGTAGCTCTATGATCATGTAGCCCAGGCTGGTATGACCCAGACCTTGAGTAGCATCTTACCTTCACCTACATGATACTGCAATATAACAGAAAGATGATAAACTTCAACAATTGGCTGAGCTTCTGATGTCATTCAAAGGGGATCCAGATGACATGATAGACAAGCCTCGTTGCTTCGCTAGAGATGTTTTGCACCTGTCACCCATATGCTTCTGAATACTGGCTAAGGCTCTTGCTGTCCCCATATTACCTTTTTTAGGCAAGGCGCAAAGGTTCATAGGTTCATAGGTAGGTACTAGGCTATCGGCCCTGGGGCCTATACAAGCCCAGCCAAAAAGGTATCCTGGCTTTTGCCACCCAAGAAAATTATTTTCCTGTGCCACTGTCGAACAGAGCCACAGAGGTGATCCCCGGGGTGAATTTCCTATTTCCCATCCAATCATCAAGATTTTTCTTGAAGAGTGCTAATGAGGAGCTTTGTTTGATATAGATAGGTAGTTTATTCTGGAGTATGGGAAGTCTCTGGGACAGGAATATATCCCTCCAGCATGTTCTGTTTATTGTGGTGACAAGGTTTAGGTCCCTAGAGCGTGTAGCTCAGAAGGATTGGGATTTCAAGTGGAGCATGTCCAACAGCTCTGGGTTTGACATAGCTTTGTATGCTAGGCAGAGATCACCTCTGAGTAGGTGACATGCAACAGAGTAAACCTGGATTTTTTTGAGACGGTCTGTGCAGGGCATCTATTTGAGGCCGGTAATCCTCTTTGTGAGGTATTTCTGTGGCCTTTCCAGTTGTTGTAGATGTCTTGTGAGGTACATACCAAAAGGGGCATTGTACCCTATAATGGGTCTAATGAGTGATGAGTAGAGGGGAACAATGACCTCTTTATTTCTGGATAAGAAACCTTTTGTGATGAGGTGTGCCATGAAGAAGGATTTCCTGACCACTGTGGCGATGTGATTATCAAAGGAGAGACTACTGTCCACCTGTGTCCCAAGGTCTATTATCACACTTTCGGTGTTAAGTTTACTACCGCCTATGTTGTAGTTCATGGGAAGAGAGTTTTTACCAAAGGGGATGACAATGCACTTTTTGGCACTGAGCTTGTGGCCATGGCTTTGACACCAGGCATCTGTCTCGGTGAGGCCCTTTTGTAGGATGTCCACATTGTTAGGAGTTTCGATTATGGCTCCTAGTTTGCAGTCATCTGTGAACCTCATTAGCCAAAGACCTTCTGTGTTAGCCTGTACTTCAGAGAAGTAGATACCAAACAGGAGGACCCAGGACTGAACCCTGTGGTTCTCCACTTGTCACTGGTCTGAAGTCAGATTTGGAGTCTGCTACTTTTACAGTGTGGGTTCTGTCAGTGAGCCATTTGGCAACCCATCTTGTGACATAGGGATTTATACCTAGTTTAGTGAGTTTATCTATAATTCCAGAGTGGGCGATGGTGTCGAAAGCCTTGGCAAGATCTATATAGGCTGTGGGAACCACCTTACCCTCGTCTACGGCTTTGGTCAAAGAAGTCTATCAGGTTTAGGAGACATGATCTGCCTTTTACAAACCCGAACTGGGTGGGGTCCAAAGTTTGGAGATTATCAATGTCTTTGTTTATAAGTTCCATGGTGCTACATTCCATGGCCTTGCAGACCAGGCTCATCAGGCTAATGGGGCGGTAGTTCCCAGGGTCCATGGTAGCTCCCTCCTTGTGGTGTGAGATAACCCTCACTGTGCACCATTCAGCAGGCACAAAGCCTGAGGTGAAGCTATGACTGAACATGATACTTAGGTATGGTGCCAGTGCATTCTGTAGTTCATGTAGAACGCAGCCTGGGACGTTGTCTGGTCCCATAGATGCCGTGTTCCTGGCTTTGGAGAGTGTGGTTTTTACCTGTGCAGCTGTGATTACAGGAACTTTGCATTCTTCCGGTATAGAGATGGGCTGTTTAATGGGTGAGAGGGGTGTAAAGTTAGCACTGAACCTATCTGCTAAGATATTGGCAATATCAGTTGGGTCTGTATATCTAGTGCCATTGTGCTGTAACTCAGAGCAGATCTGAGTGTTGCCATTGAGATTCTTGACATAGCTGTAGAATGATTTGTGGATGTCTTTAGAATCAGTGACGATTTTGTTTTTGTAACTAGCTTTGGAGGACTTTATCAGGGATCGCAGCTTTTTACTGAGGCTGACCAGGGAGCTCCTCCACTCATGGGATTTTACTCTCTTTTGCGACAGTTTCTTCCTTCTGTTGTACAGTTTGTTTATGGCAGGGGACCACCGGATTGGCTTCCTTTTTTTGGAGGATAGCGTCTTGGTTCTGTTTGGGATAGCACAATCCATGCACTCATGTAAGTGCTTATTAATTGCAATTGTGTAGGATTCAGTAGTCGTAACTGTATTGTCCATCTGCATGGGTGTCATGAAGTTCACCACTTCTGTCTTAAGAAGCATGAAGTTGGCTTTGGAGAAATTCTTTACCATGGTTTCCTTAATGGGGGGTGGGGGCAGAATGTGGATATCTAGGGTAATTAGCTTATGGTCGGATCAGACCAATGAGGTGTTGACTTCAGGTGTGGAACACCCATCACTCAGGACAAACCAAACCCCATAACCAGCACAAATAACCACAAAGTGAGCTAATTGCTACTCATTGCCAGAAGTCTCAGCCTCCAAATGCACACACTCGAGGCACTTCTCAGTATGGGGAATATTGATATCTGTGCAGTAACAGAAACCTAGTTCAAGGCTCCAGAGAGCACACCAGCACTACCAGGATACTACTCATTCCATACCTTCCAGCATCAGAACCTGGATCATAGCACAGAGGGCGGGGATGTATCCATATTCATCAAGGATACCTACACCTCTCTCTACATCCTGTCTACAGGATATGTACCCATAGAATGTTGCACAGCAACGTTCTTCCCACTCCACAGGGGTGGGGCCACAACAGACCCTTGGCATTCCTGCTCTATGAGCCTGACAAGTTTGATCTGCAAGGCAATGGAGCCAATCATAATGGAAGTCAACAATAAAGAAACTGGGAACCTTCACAAAGTTGAGCACACCCAGTTTGGCTTCGTCAAATACAGATCATGCTTCCTGAACTGGGTGGATTTCTTTGAGATAGTTACCCAGGCTACAGATGATTGAAAGGAGCTCCACACAGCCTACCTATACCTCGCTAAGGCCTTTGACACCATTCCCCAGTCAGGTATCATAGATGAACTCACCAACCTGGGCATATATCCATACATCACAAGATGGATTGCAAACTGGCTCATAGATAGATCCCACAAATTAAGAGTTGCTGGCTACATGTCAGACTCTAAACCGGTAACAACTGGTGTCCCCCAGGGTTCAGTCCTGGGGCCCCTCCTGTTTGGTATATATTTCTCAGAAGTACATGCCAACGCAGGAGGGTTGTGGTTGACTAAGTTTGCTGGGAACTGTAAACTGTTTGCCATTATAGATTCCCCGGATGACACAAATTTTCTCCAGAAGGGACTCTATGAGACAGATGTGTGGTGTCAGAATCATGGCCTCAAGCTCAATGCGAAAGAATGCATAGTAATCCCCTTTGGGAAAACCAAAGTACCCATAGACCACCACATAGGTGTTACCCCATAAAAACTGAGGAGGTAATAAGGGATCTGGGGACACAAGTAGATAGTCATATTTCCTTTGACAGCCATGTTGCCAAAGTGATTAGTAAATCCTATGTGGCCCACCTAATCAACAAAGGGTTTGCATCAGGATCAAAAGAGGTAGTGGTGGCCCTCTACTCTTAAGTCATCAGACCCATCATTGAGTGCAATGCACTATTTTGGATGTACTCGACTAAGCATATCCAGCAGCTGGAGAGACCACAGAGGTACCTCACCAAGAGGATTACTGGCCTCAAACAGTTGTGTTATGCAACGCAACTGGTAAAACTAAAACCGTTCTCTGTTGCGTACCGCCTACTCAGAGGCAAACTCTGCCTAACATACAGAGCCATGTCCAACACATAACTGTTAAACATGCTCCATCTAAGGAAAACAAAATTGAGTTGCACTACACACTCCAGGGATATGAACCTCATCACAGCAATGAATACAACATGCTGGTGGGATAGAGTACCATCCCAGAGACTTGCCTTACTGTGGAACAAAGTCCCAATGTACATCAGACAGTGGATGGGAAACAGACAATTCACGGCAGGGATCACATCAGTAACCCCACTAGAAAGGGGCTTAGGGTATTAACTATTAGAACTAGGGCATAGGAGGCTACCAATGGGGTGGTGAAAGCTGCACAACTTGCCTAGGCTAATATATATGCATTTGTGAAGATAGTCTACTACATACCTATGAACCTATGTGACAGGTACATGTCTACAGATAATAGATGTGTACTTCATTGTACAGTCATGTTGTACAGCAGGCACATGCACCACATACACTGTAATGCTTACAGATACTGGTGGCTATTATGTACTGTGGGTGAGATGTGCACCTCATGTCTTTTGTGCCATTAGGATGTGTGCTGGGTGGGACAGTCCTGGATGGCTCCCTGTCATGGTCACCCTCTTACACACATCTCTGCCCATCCATCTTTGGCTTATTATACTGTGTTCCCCCTACATATATAGGCTATTTGCTTGAAGGCATATATTAGTATGGCCAGAGTGTGCAGCTATCACCACACCTGGGGTTAGTTCCCTATGCCTCTGTGTAGTAGAGCTGATGAAGTGATCCATGGTGTGACAGTTCAGTTTCACATACACTCATCAAGGCTCCTCTGGAAGAGTGTCAGTGAGGGACTCAGCTTAATGTAGGTTGGGAGCCTTTTCCAAAGAAAGGGAAGTCTGTGAGTTAGTAATGTATCCCTCCAACATATTCTATTTATTGCTGTGATGATTATATCCCTAGAGCATGTGGCACAGTGAGCTTGGGTTTACTTCAGATATCAGTTCTGCATTGGACATGGACCTGTCTGTTGGGCAGAGATCGCCTGAGTAGACAGTATGCAAGAGAGTACAGACTGAGTTACTTCAGTCTTGTTGCATGGGGCAACTGTTTGAGGCCAGTAATCCTCTTGTTGAGGTACTTCTGTGGTCTTCCAGCTGCTGAAGGTGCCTTGTCAGATTCATCACAAGTGTGTTGTGGTACTCTCTGATGGGTCTGATGACTAATGAGTAGAGGGAACCTCCTTTGACCTACATGCAAAGACTTTGGCAATTTGTGGGAACACATAGCATGATTTTGTAACTACTTTGTGAATGTGTTTCTGAAAGTAGAGATGACTATCCACATGTGTCCATAGATCCCTTATTATTACCTCCATATTTAGGGTGTTGGCACCTATGTGGTATTTGTATGACTGTAGCTCGAGGCCATAATTTTGACATCACATCTGTCTGACTGAGACCCTTTTTAAGGATTTCTCTGTTGTCCCAAACATCAACTATGACAACTTTTTTGCAGTCATCCACAAACTTTGCTAACCATAGCCCTCATTTGTTTGACTGTACTTCTGAAAAGTATACACCAGACATGAGGGGTCCCAGGACTGAGCCATGGTGGAATAGCAGTTGTCACCAGCTTACAGTCCAACAGGGAGACCACAATTATTACCTTGTGGGATCTATCTGTGGCCCAGTTGGCAATCCATTAGATGACATACGTGTTTATGCACAGGTTGTTGATTTTGTGGATGCGACATGTGTGTGAGATGTTGGAAAAGGGCTTTTCAAGGTCTATGTAGGCCGTGTGGAGCTCATTTAATTGATGTATGTCCTGGGTAACTTGCCTTGAAAACTGTCTAGCAGGTTTAGGGACCATAATCTGCCCCTGACCAAACCAAAATGGGTAGGGTTGGGTGTTTGTAGGCTCCCAATAGCTCTGTTTATGAGTTCCATAATGATGGACTCCATGGCCTTGCAGATCAGGCTTATTAGGCTTATAAGACAATAGTTCCCATGGTCTGTTGTGCACCAACACTTGTGGAGTGTGCCAAACATTGCTGTAACCCATTCAACAGTTTCATATCCTGTACAGAGGGTGAGTCTCAACAGACTGTTCAGGTGCAGGGTCTGTTTGTTTTGGAGTTCACATATGACACAGCCAGGGACACCATGTCATCCCATAGACACCTTGTTTTTAGGTTTGGATAGAGTTGTTTAACCATTGTATATGTGATTTCTGGGTTTTCACCATCTCCAGGTATGGTAATGGACCCTTTTGTCAGTGAGAGGGGGGTAAATATGTATGAACCTGTCGGACAAGATGTTGGCAGTGTCAGTCATGTACATGTATTCATTTACACTTTGCACTGACTCAGAACAAATATGAGTTTACATTGATATTTATGACATAGCTAAAGAAAGCTTCATGGTTCTCTATGGACTCTTTGGCAATATTTTTGGCAGAGCTTGGCTTGGATAATGTTAGGAGTGCTCATTGTTACTTGATGATACTGATCGGATATTTATTGATCTTCTTTGGATTTTCACTTTCTTTGAACAACTTAAGTACTTGTATTACATAGTTTGATTATGACAGAGGTCCAATATATTATATGGGTCTGTTTTCATATCACTGTGTGTGCAAGGCAGGATTGGTGAATAGTGACATGTGTCTGGAGTAAGAACTGCAACTGCCAGATATGTGTGGCCCACTGCTGTACTCAGACATAGCCTAAGTGTGTGAGGATGTTCAGTATGACCTTTCAGTATGTTGTTGACTGAAATTTGCTTTGTTTGTTTAAGTGTGTGAGCATGCTCACTCTGTTCATATATACTATATATGTGTGTGAAAATTCAAGTTGGTTTTTACTTCAGGGCTCACCTTTGTGTTGTACATCAACAGGAAGCATGCTGTGCCTGCAGGGCTTCCATGAGTCAATTTGCATAGACTTATCAACATTTCTACATACAGGGGGGACAACTATTATTTGTATATTTCTACCCGGGGGGGCACACCTGATTGTTACTGTGGGTGTACATAGGATGAGGGGTACACCTGACACTTATACACATTTGCTAGGCCTGCACTGTTATGTCAGGTACTCCATTTCAGTCTGTACTGTTGCCTATCGTACTAGCTTGAGGCATACCACTGTACTACTTCCAATTACACGCATATTAATTTGTGACTTCATAGCCTACCCAACCCACATCGCACTGCCTGGCCTGATGTTATCTGTCTGCATAGGCCTGGGGGGAGGTTACCCATATGCCTCTTCAGAGGGCATGATACAGCATTTGTTTGTGTTTGCGTTTGTCTACAATTGTCCTGCTGGCTGTGATTGTTAGGTATGTGACCCCCCCAACTGGTATGTGCGAGTGACTTAAGTTGTGTCTGTGCCAGTGAAATTCTGCCATGGCTTAGTGGTTCAGTACTGTGACTATAGTGCACAGTATCTTGAGTTTGAGCCCTGTCACTGCTTTTTATTTTCCTGCTGGGCAGACCTGACTGGTTAAGGAACAGTAAAACAGGTCTGAGCGTGTTTACCCGACTTTGCTCGACTTTGCCCTACTTTGCCCAACTTTGCCCGACGTTGCGCTGGTTAGTGCACTGCACAGCTACACGCAAATATATTTAAATATGCTCAATACTGGTAAAATGTGCTTAGCATTGCTTTATATTGCTTAAAATAGGGCACTCATGCCTCAGGTGGTGCTGCGGGGCTGCCTATGTTGGATGCACACAGTACACTCCCTGTACATGTTTGAAAACAGGTAGTGTCAAGTTAGGCATCCATTTTACTGTATGTGCGAGTCAGAGAGAGGTGTCATTTCCAGGGTTCCTACTGAGTCAGTGTATGTGCTATGTGTTGCCTCTTTGCCAAGGCCAGGGCATACTGGACACACCTCCTTCTGCCTACTGGGGCAGGCTCATGTTATTCCTCCTCCGAGTTACGCTGTGCCTGTGCAGGTTTGGCAATGGTGGGGGGGCTGTTTGGCCCTGTACCATGCTGTTCCTGCTGCAGCTGTTTCCACATGATCATATTGTGTAGCATGGCATATACCATAAAAATGTGGGTACATGTAGTTGGTGAGTACTGCAAAGCTCCACCAGATGTGTCCAGGCACCAGAACCATGACTTGAGCATCCCAAATACATGCTCAATTATGTTTCTTGTTTGTGCGTGTGCCTCATTATTGAGTTATTGTTCAGGTGTGTGTGCATTTCTGATGGGTGTCATCAGCCACGACTTCAGTGCATATCCAGCATCCCCCACTAGGTGACCATCAGGGATGTCCTCACTGGCAAATCTCTGGTATGGCTAATTGATTGGCATTATGAAGAACTAGAAAATCTCCCCAGGGTGTTGTGAGGTCAGGTAAAACAGGTGGTGGCTTTTTAATCCCACCAAGGTCCGATATTTCCATGTTACACCAACCCTGGAATACACTATTGTAGGTATAATATGGGGTTTTGTGTTCTTTTTGATATGCATGTTAAGTGCTTAGTGTTTTATTCTTAATGATATCTTTAAAGTATTTTTTTTCTGTTTGTAAGGAAAAATTTTCTGCTACATTATTTTCAGTAACATGTATTTTATTTTATTTTATTTTATTTTATTTTGTTATGTATTGCATGGATACATTTTGTATCTTTTATGTTAGTAGGTAAGCATTTAACATTTTTCAGAAATGTTCAGGTTTATAATATCAGTAATTCATTGTCCCTTTAAGTAGATAATGCTATTTATACATTTGTGTTTTCTATCTGATTTCTTTTGGCATTTTCATTGTTTACTTGAGACATTGGCTTGGATTCATAGAGGCACACTTCAGGAAGGCAAATGGCTTGCAGCATATGGAGAGAAAATGATGCTGTACAAAACAGACATGAATAACTACAAATGGACATAATTATGTGAGCAGGCAAAAAGCAGCGTTTCAGAGAGGTGTACAAGGCAAGAAGGAAATGATGTTAGTATAACACAATGATGTAGCTAATATGATACACAGAATGGCAAGGTAGCACTGTTTTGCTTCCTCATATGAGCCTCACAAGAATGAATATGAAAATCCCAGCAGGCAGAGCGAGTGGGAGCCTGCAGTGGAAAGTTTTTAGTATGAGTGGTAACCCTACAACAGATATCAGTTAGTTAGATATCTTCTTGGTTTCATGAAAGAAGTTGAGTACATGGTGTGAATACATAAGAGGAAGCAGTTCATAGGAGGTTGGCCACATCATTTTTTTTTTACTTTTTTTCTGGGTAGGGGTGCCCCTTTATTTATATATTTGTCTGTAGAGGGAGAGAGGATAAAGAGGGTAGGAGGTGAAGGGTGAGTGGCATAAAGGTGTAGAAATGTAGGGGATGGTAAAAAGTAGAGACACATAAACACACATGGAATAGAATAGACAAACAGGTGTGGATGTACACACAGTAGGAAGGGAGGACAAGGGATACAAAATGCAAACAAATGCCTGGGGATAGTGTGAGGTGCAGGCAGTATAGCCCATTAGGTAGAGGTCCTCAAGCCAGGTGGCCAGAAGCATGGGTTACCCCCACAACTCCTGGCACAGTGGAATGGGCAGACCAATCCAGTGATTTTGAAATCCACTGTAGGACGGTGTTAATGTTCTGCAACCCAGTATGTCAATTATAGGATCATAGGAAGTTACTAGGCTAATGGACCTAGGACCCTTACAAGCCTAGCCAAGTTTTACCTTTATTTCCACGATCAGAAAATATTGCCCCTATCCAAGAGGGACAGAGGTGGAACCCCTAGAGTGAATTTATGGTTACCTATCCAATTGGCCAGATTGGTTTGAGGAGGACTAATGAGGTGCTCTGTTTGGCATGAAGTAGGAGTCTGTTCCAAAGGTGTGGTAACCTCTGGGAGACACATCTCAATGGCCAGTCAACCTCTACATTTGGGTCTTCCAAAAATTCCTCACCAGGCACCTGTTGTGCTGTTAACGTCAGCACATCCTTTCACGGGATAGTGATATCCTGATGTGTCTGTCAAATATCTTGCAGCATTTTTTTGTAATATGCTGCTGGATGCCACTAGAATTATCTAAACAGCAGAAGTGGGCTTTCATTGCTGGAACTCGTGTTTAATAGTGTTTTGGGTCTGTGACAGTGCAGTGTCATATGCATTCTCTGAGGTGATCTGTGGATTTCATGTAGCTGTCATTAGCCATGGCAGCATGGCATAATCAGCATCACCAATAAGATTTCTCTGAGTGAAATTACCCTGCAGAAATCTCTGCTACAAGTCACACACATGCCAGATGTGGAAATTGTGGGCACTGGCTTGGTGATACACTGATACATAGTATATTACACCTTGTGCTTTGCAGGGTATAATATACACTTACACATTGTATAAGCATATATTATACCATGCACAATACATTTATATATCATATATTATACCCTGTACATTGCAGCCCACCAGGCATTTGATGGAATGGAATATCTTACAGTTGATAAAATCATTGCCTTGATTGCAAACTGGGCACAGTTAATGGAACCAATTACCTCAGGAAACTGGCTATTAATTAGAATGCCCACACAATATTGTTTCTCTCCTCTGCAGAATGTGCTGCAGTATGGTATTGGAAAACTGGCGTAATAATGTGAGACAGGTATCTGGGATACACTCTGCATATCCCCAGCTGTTAACTACAAAGTCCCTGTAACAAGGACTGGCAATGCTATTCATGTCTTGTTATCCACAGGAAAGGGTATTCCACACATCTCATGAGCTCACATGTACAGCAATACATCTGTACCAGTTCCTGTATGGTGTCTCTGTCCACACTGTAGCAGTCCACTATTTCTGTGCAATGGAAAGGATGAACTATTTGGTGCATTAAGATTCTTCTGTAACAAAAAGACATATAAAACATTCCTTTACAGCTACTGGGAGAGAGGATGGCCTCAAACATAAATATTCTGCTATTGTTGTACTACCATGCATATACTAACATGATTTCTGTCAATGGATTCACTTCAGAATCTTCAACGGCCGAAAATCCAAATTTCATATGGCCAAGACCATATGATCAAGTTTTCAGAAGCTCGAAATCCTGAAATTAATCCAAAAAAAACAAAAAACCCCAAAAAATAAAATGTTTCTGAAGGTGTTAAGCACCCCTGCACCCCCTACACCCTAGATACTTAAATATACCAATTCCAAGATAACACTACAGCGAGAAAAAGGGAAATCTCCCATTCCACACTATATGCAGATCTCCATTCAGAATTTCGAGCTTCTGAAAACTCGATCATATGGTCTCAACCAAATGAAATTCGGGTTTTCGTCTGTTCAAGATTCTGAATGGAGCCCCTGTCAACAGACTTCTTAATTGTGTTCCTAAACACAACAGACAATGCTTAGGAAAGTTCAGCAGCTACATTATATAAAGATGTGCATCTTCTTTTGCAGCATTATTTGCTTGTAGTAAATGGGTGTCAAATCATCTGTAAATTCAAGAGTTTTTAAAATTTTATTCAGAATTTTTGAAGTGTCTCATCATCCAGGATAGATAGTAAACACAGCTTGTGTGTGTCAACTTCTTAGCACAAGGAAACTGGACAAAGCCTAAAATAATGGAAGGAGAAAGGCCCAAAAATAGGGACAGATATTTCTCTTGTAAACTTAGAAAGTAGCTAGAATAACAGGATTTGTGTTAGCATGCCTTTCAGAAGGATATAAAGTCTAAAACTCAAATGTATGTCAGTTTTTAGAGATTTCATCCCTCAGTGATTTGTCAGAAAACCACAAATTTGATAAAGAACAGACTAACAATATAAGGCAAAAAATCTGGAAATTCTGTGAAAACCTGGACAGTTGAGAGGTATGGTGTGCATGTGTGTGTGTTTCTCATATGTACATGTATTTGTGTGTGTGTTTGAGTGTGCATTTGTATGTGTGTGTGTGTGTGTGTGTGTGTGTGTGTGTGTGTGTGTGTGTGTGTGTGTGTGTGTGTGTGTGCATCTGAAAATATATATGTGTGTGTGTATATCTGAGAATATGTGTGTGTGTGCATTCGTGCGTGTGTGCGTGCCTGCTGTAGGTCCCCAACCATGTCCCAAGACTCACACTCCAAGTTCCTAAGCCCCTGGAGAATATTAGGGTCTAACCTAACACTCTCATACTAGGCGACTTCAACTACCCCTCCATTAACTGGAAAAACTACTCATGTACCAGTACACTTGCCCAACGTTTCCTGGAGTTCATTAATTCCAATGCCTTGGACCAGCTCATTCTTACCCCCACTAAAGGTAGCAACATCCTTGACCTGGTCATTACTAACATGGGTGACTATTGGTCTACACCAATAGTGAGATCCTCCCTGGTTAGATCCGACCACAAACTAATCACCTTGAAAATCCACATTCCTCCCACCCCACCCCCCGCAAAGGTAACCACCATGAAAAACTTCTCCAAAACTAACTTTGGGCTCCTAAAAACAGAGGTGGCTAACTTCATGGCACCCATGTAAATGGAGAGTAGTTGCATGACCGCTGAATCATACACCAATGCACTGTACGAATACGTACACAAATGCATGGATCTCACCATACCCAATAGAACCAAGACACTCTCCTCCACAAAAGGAAGCCAATCTGGTGATCCCCTGCCATAAACAAACTCTGCAACAGAAGGAGGAAACTGATGCAGAATAAGGTGAAATCTCAAGACTGGAAAAAATCCCTTATCAGCCTCAACAAAAAGTTGAGATCCCTCATCAAATCCTCTAAAGCTAGCTATGAAAACAGAATTGCAGCAGACAGTAAAGACTTCCACAAGGCATTCTATAGTTATATAAAGAATCTCAACGGCAATACCCAGATTTGCTCTGAGCTACTGCACAATGGTGCCTCCTATACTGAGCCAACAGATATTGCCAATATACTGGCTGACAGATTTAGTGCCAACTTTACCCCTCTCCCCCCAATACCAGTAGATTACCAGGCACCCAGTATTACTGCTGCACAGGTTAAAACAGCACTGTCCAAGGCAAAGAATACAGATTTTGTGGGACCTGACAATATCCCTGGCTGTGTTCTACATGAACTACAGAGTGAACTGGTGCATCACCTATGTGACCTGTTCAATCACAGCCTCACCTCACGCTTTGTCCCTACTGAATAGTGCACTGCTACAGTCATCCCTCTCCACAAAGGAGGAGTGACTACAGACCCTGGGAACTATCACCCCATTAGCCTGACGAGTCTGATATGCAAAGCTATGGAATGCATCATCATGGTCCTAATAAAGAAGGATATAGGGAATCCCACACAGTTTGGTTTTGTGAAGGGTAGATCATGCCTGCTCAACTTGGTCAACTTCTTTGAGTCAGTCACCAGAGCTGTGGATGAAGGCATGGTGGTTCATACAGCCTACCTTGATCTGGCCAAGGCCTTTGATACCATGCCCACTTAGGAATCATAGAAAAACTCACTGTGCTAGGCATCAGCCCCTATATGCTAAGTGGATTGCAAACTGGCTCACAGATAGAACCCACAGTGTGAAAGTAGCTGACTCCAAGTCAGACTGCCGACTAGTCACGAATGGAATCCCACAGGGTTCGGTCCTAGGTCCTCTCCTGTTTGGTATCTACTTCTCTGAAGTCCAGGCCAACACAAAGGGACTCTGTCTGACAAAATTCTCAGACGATTGCAAGTTGGGAGTTATTACTAACTTCTCAAGTGATGTTGACATCCTACAGAAAGGCCTCACTGAAACCAATGATTGGTGTCAGAACCATGGCCTTAAGCTCAATGCCAAATAATGTGTCATCATCCCCTTTGGGAAAATCCCAGTTCCCATGAATTACCACATTGATGGTAGTCCACTGAACACAGAAAGCATTTTAAGAGATCTGGGAACACAGATTGACAGCAGCCTGTCTTTTGATCACCACATTGCCACTGTGGTCAGAAAGTCTTTCTATGTGGCACATCTCATTACTAAGGGTTTTGCATCCAGGAAAAAAGAGGTCATTGTCTCCCTCTACTCCTCCGTCATTAGGCCAGTCATCGAGTACAATGCACCATTTTACCTCACTAGACAACTACAACAACTGGAGGGGCCACAAAAGTACCTCACAAAGAGGATCCTAGGCCTTAAACACTTGTCCTATATAAACAGACTCAAAAAACTCCAACTATTTTCTGTCTCATATTGCCTAGTTAGAGGCGATCTTTGCTTGACTTACAAAGCCATGTCTGACCCAGCTCTATTGGATATGCTACATCTAAAGAAATCTCAATCCCTCCACACCACATGCTCCAGAGACCTCAACCTCATTACCAACCCAGAGACTGCCCATGTTAAGAAATAGACTTCCCATATATGTCAAGCAGAGCACCTCGCTGACCCTCTTCAAAAGAAATCTTGATGAGTGGATGGGAAATAGAAAATTCACCCCAGGGATAGCTTCAGTGGATCTGCTCAACAGAGGCACAGGGAACTAAGCTCGGGTGGCATAATGCCAGGGTAAACCTATGGCTAGGCTTGTAAAGGCTCCAGGGCCATTAGCCTAGTACACACCCATGAACCTATGAACCTATGTATGTATGTTTTTTTAATTATATTTGTACTAAAGTTTTACTTGATGTTGTTTAACTCTCTAGAGCTTTTTTCCCCAGGCTTCTGCTGAAAATGGGTATTTATTAGCTGGTCAAACTTTCCCAGTAAATAAATGTCAATGAATAAATACATAAAAACATAAATAAACCCACTGATACAACAGCACAATGAAGTTTAGTATAACATTAACATAACATAAACATATGCCATATAACATATAACATATAACATTAACATAACATAACATAACATAACATAACATAACATAACATAACATAACATAACAACATAACATAACATGCACTACAGTCCCATGGAGGATGCAACAAGTAAAACCCCAGTTTGCTGTTATGACAAGAAATGTCAGCTGCTTTCTGCCTGCTTAATTTACAAATGAAGATGCCATATACTGCAAAAGGTAATATTCTGTTAATTTTAAGCTGCAAATGTTTTCTTTTTACTTCTTCCTGAACACAGAACTTTAAAGGTTTACCATGCAATGCTTAGTGTTGCTGCCTCACAACTCTTGGTTCTCCACTCCTTTTCTCAGTTGTGATGTGTTCTGTGTGGAGTCTACACAACCTATTTCAGTCCCCAATGTATATGTCATTTTTGCTGGATGGTCTGGTTTCCTCACAGAACCCAAAGATGTGCTGTGCACATGTGTTGTATTTCTTCATATTGCCCGTAAGTGTTTTTTGGTGAAAATAGCTGAGTGAGTTTATCTTGTGATGAGCTGGCATCCTGTGCAGAATTAGTATCTCTGTCTTGCAACCTTTGAGTGCCAGTATAGGCTTCAGCTTCCTTGTAACCCTGAACTGGATTAACTGCATTACAAGAAATGAAATGAATGACTACATAATGAGAAAATGCATGCAGTCAGTCTGACAGTTCTTAACACAGTTTGAAAAACATTGCAGCAAGCTGGCATACAGAAACTTCACTACAGTGGTGATGAGAAATGAAGACTTCAGAACTGGAATAGACACACAGGAAGCTGCCATGATCATTACCTTTGAAGTATCCTGGTTAAATATTTTTTCACGTACTAAACTGTTTTGGTTCTTGTCATTGTTTTTGGATGTCAACAGTATTAATTACCTCGTAGGAGGCAACACTTTCAGAATACTTTGATAGCTAAACATTTTAAAGCTATAATTCAAAACTTAACATTAATAAAAAATCCATTATAGGTTCATAGGTTCATACTAGGCTATCTGCCCTAGGGCATTTATAAGCCTAGCCAGAGTGTGTGTGGCTTCTGCCACCCCTTGGAATGATAATACTGTTCCCATTTAGGGTTTAGTTTACTGTGCCTCTGTCTATTAGTGATACAGAGATGACCCCCGGGGTAAACCTACGATCTCCCATCCACTCGTCAGGATTTCTCTTGAAGAGAGTCAGTGAGGGGCTCTGCCTAACATGGACTGGGATTCTGTTCCAGAGTGTAGGGAGCCTCTGGGTTATGAATCTGTCCCTCCAGCATGTCCTATTTATTTCTGTGCTGAGGTTCAAGTCTCTCACTCTCATGGCTCTGGTGGATTTGGATTTTTTCAGGTGGAGCATGTCCATTAATTCCGGATTGAACATGGCCTTGTACATCAGGCATAGATCTCCTCTGAGTAGGTGGTATGCGACTGAATAGAGCTGGAGTTTCTTCAGTCTGGCAGCATATGACATATGTTTGAGACCCTTGATCCTCTTGGTGAGGTACTTCTGGGGTCTTTCTAACTGCTGCAGGTGCCGGGTAAGGTACATACCAAATGGGGCATTGTACTCAATCATGGGCCTGATAAGGGAGGAGTACAGGGGCACAATGACCTCTCTTGATCTAGATGTGAATCTTTTCATGATAAGGTGGGCAATATAGAAGGTCTTCCTAACCACCTTGGCAATGTGGGTGTCAAATGAGAGGTCACTGTCGACTTGGGTCCCTAGGTCCCTGATTTCTTCTTCCGTAATTAATGGATTACCACCTATGTGGTAATTTGTGGGTACTGGCTTGGTGATACACTGATGAATGAGAGGTCACTGTCAACCTGGGTCCCTACTTTGTTTTTCCCAAGGGTATAACTATACATTTTTTGGCGTTCAGTTTAAGGCCATGGCTCTGGCACTAGTTATCCATTTCTGTGAGGCCTTTCTGAAGGATGCTAGTGTCCGCTGGAGTATCGATTATGGCGCCCAGCTTGCAGTCATCTGTGAACTGTCAGCCACAATCCTCCTATGTTTGCTTGCACTTCTGAAAAATAAATGCCGAACAAGAGGGGTCCCAGGACCGAGCCCTGTGGGACACCACTTGTGACTGGCTTAGAGTCTGACATGGCTCCAGCAATTCTGACCTTGTGGGTTCTGTCCTTTAGCCAGTTTACAACCCATCTTATGACATATGGGTTTACATTTAAGCTGGTGAGCTTGTCTATGATGCCCGAGTGGGGTATTGTGTCGAAGGCTTTTGCAAGGTCAAGGTAGGCTGTGTGAACTGCCTTACCCTCATCAATGGCCTTAGTGACTGTTTCAAAAAAGTTGACCAGGTTCAAAAGGCAGGATCTGCCCTTAACAAAGCCAAATTGGGTAGGATCAAGTGTCTGTAGGTCCCCAATGTCTTTGTTTATGAGTTCCATAATGATCCTCTCCATAGCTTTGCAGACCAGGCTCGTCAAGCTTATGGGGCGGTAATTTCCAGGGTCCGTAGAAGCACCTCCTTTGTGGAGTGGAACCACTGTTGCTGTACGCCATTCTTTGGGTACATATCCTGTAGTAAGGCTAAGATTAAACAGCAGCCTTATGTGCGGGTTTAGTTCCTCTTGGAGTTCATGTAGCACGCAACCCGGGACACCATCTGGTCCCATTGATGCTGTGTTTTTAGCTTTGGAGAGGGCGGCTCTCACCTGGACATCTGTGATGTCAGGGAGGCTACATTCAGCTGGGATAGATATTTTTCCTTTTGGGGGAAAGAAATTTGCACTGAACCTGTCTGCCAGTATGTTGGCAATATCTGTGGGTTCAGTGTATTTTTTGTCATTTTGAACTAACTCTGAGCATATCTGGGAGTTTCCACCCAGGTTTCTAACATAACTAAAGAAGGCCTTGTGATTATCTTTAGTGTCTTTTGCGATTTTTCTCTTAAAGTTGGCCTTGGATGATTTTATGAGTGATCGTAGTTTTTTGCTAGTACTGATCAGAGATGCCTTCCCTTTTTGGGATTTTGCTCTGTCCTGTAGTAGCTTTCTCCTCCTGTTGTAAAGTTTGTTTATGGCTGGGGTCCACCAGACAGGACGCCTGCCTTTGGGGGAAAGGGTCTTGGTTTTATTTGGGATTGCATGATCCATGCATTCTTGAAGGTGTCCGTAGAAAGCATTTATAAAGGATTCAGCGGTGTGGGATGTGGTTTCCGCTGGCCCAGGGGCCTTGAAGGATACCTCTTCAGTCTTAAGAAGTGTGAAGTCAGCTTTTGAGAAGTTCCTCACTGTGGTCTTTTGTGCTGGGGGTGGGGGCGGGATGTGGATTTCCAGTGAGATTAGTTTATGGTCTGATCTCACCAGTGAAGGATATACTTCCGGTGTGGAGCATTGTGTCCCCATGTTTGTGATGATCAGGTCTAGTATATTATCTCCTCTTGTGGGAGTGGTGACTAGTTGTTCCATCGCATTTGAGTTTATGAATTCTAGGAACCTTTGGGCTAGGGTGTTGGGGCTTGAGTAATGCTCCCAGTCTATGTTTGGGTAGTTGAAGTCTCCCAATAGGATGGTATTTGGAGAGACATTCATACTCTCCAGTGTCTTCAGGAAGGCTTTGTGGAGTTCCTGAGTTTGAGAGGGTGGTCTGTAGCATGCTACAAACAGTAGGGCAGTTTCGCCTATGGTTAGTTGCACATGGATGGTCTCCGATGCTTTGTGCGTTGCCACTAACTTGGAGGTGTGGGTGTCTTTGATGAATATGGACACTCCCCCTCCCTTTGTGGTTCTATCCAAGTTATGGGGCCGAAAAGCATGATATGAGGTATAACCTGGTAGTGCTGGGGTGCTCTCAGGAGCCTTGAACCAGGTTTCAGTCACTGCACAGACATCGATGCCCTCCATACTGAGGAGGGCTTCGAGAGCCTGCATCTTGAGGTTTAGACTTCTGGCATTGAGCAGCATTACCCTTAGTTTTTTTTTCGCTTGTGTTTTCCAGGGAGGTGGGTTTGTCTTTGAGCCTTGCCTAAAAAAGGCACTATGGGGGTGGCAAGAGCCTTTGCCAATATCCGGAAGCCTAGGGGTGACAGGTGCAAGCTGTCCCTTGCGAAGCAGAGTGGCTTGTCAAGCATGTCATCCCAAGCAGACAGACATTGGATCCCCCTAGAATGACACCAGTAATTGAGCCAATTATTAAAGCTGATCATTTTGTCTTTGTACTGTGGCATCATTCTTGGTGAGGGTAAGATGCTGCTCAGGGTCAGGGTCATACCGGCCTGGGCTACATAATCAGAGAGCTCCTCTATGTCTCTTTTCATGTAGTCCAGGGAGGTACATCTCAGGTCATTCACGCCGGCATGGACAATGACTGAGGCATATTTGTACTTGCTTTGGAGTGACCTGAGTGCTTGTGTTATGTGGCAGATTCTAGTGCCCGACAAGCAGCTTACTGTAACCTTTTCCTTGTTCAGTCTGGTGAGCAGGACACCAGTGTGTCTGACTATAGAGTCACCTATTACAAGTGTATCAGGCATGTTGTTTGGCCTTAAGGGCTGTGACTGTTTGGCACACTGACTTTGAGAAATATGTGTTGCATGTGCTATGCTTTGAGGTAGTGGTTTCTTGGATGTCTGCTTTGGAGGCCTCTGCTGTTTCGGTAGATTTTTAATTAGAGCCTCCGAGTATGTCTTTGTGGGTTTATGTGTTTGGTTTGCAGTTGTGTTTGGCCTATGTGAGACTGGGTTTGTGGTGTGTGTGGTTACCTTCTTCTCCTGACTGGTCTTGCCAGTACTGAGTCGAGAGAGCTCAGCCTCCAGTTTGGCTATATAGTTGCATCTCTCACATATATTTGTATTTGTTGGGAGTAGGAGAGGGTTGTCAGTGTACATGTGGCAGTTGTAACATTGCCTCAAGATTCCCAGATTCACCAGCTGAACTAGAGAGGACGTCAGTAATTGACCTCTCAACATGCTAGAATAGTGTAAGGGATTGCTGAGTAACTGAGTCAGAAAGGACCTAAAGGGAAATGGGTAGTCAAGGGGATTGTAGGTGGATGTTGTGCTTTCTTCTGTTTAAGAGTGCTTTACCTGTGTAAAAATGCTTTAGGAGCAAGTGCTGGGCTTTTTAGACAGAGAATAGACTGATTTTATTGCAGATAGAGCGGTTTTAAGGGAAAAACTGAAGAGCAGACTTGGCGGAGCCAGAAATAGTTTAAACTTGTTTAACCGGCGTTGAGCTATGCGCACAATTGCGCAAAGCCGCACAAACGCGGATTTTTATACAGGGAACATCAAAAGAGCTAGATCTTGTGCTGAGGTCACTCCTTCAGGGACAGATAGGCTGCTCAAGGCTCCCCACTCCCACTGGTGAGCAAAGAAACTTCCTTCTATACAAGTAAGGCAATGGGCAACACAGGAACTATCCCAAAGTCCAGAATACAGCAAAGCCTGTATAATGGACTATTCTAGTCAAGGAAAGGCGGGAAAACAAGGATTTTTTTGTTTTTTTTTTTTGTAAGAAAACTACAGAAAAATGCAGGGAAACAGCAGTATATTAAATGCACAGGCTAGCGCACTTGAGTGGGCAGCCTCAACAGTTAAATTAAACAAACAAACTTTAACTTAAGTGCAGGTAATAAAAACACTAAATACAGATAAAAAAGGAGTTAAAACTTCGTTTACAGCAAGAAATAAAGATCGCAGAGGTAGAAACAGCAAATATATACTTAAATCCGAAAAGCAGTCGCTTTTTCAGTTCTCTACTGCTAGCACCACTCTGCAGGACCACGAGGAGCTGTTGCTGAGTAGTAGAGTCGAAGAAAAATGCTCAGAGGCAGATTTTTATACAGGGAACTTCAAAAGAGCTAGAAATGGTCCAAAACGACCAATTACTACAAGATCTTGTGCTGAGGTCACTCCTTCAGGGACAGATAGGCTGCTCAAGGCTCCCCACTCCCACTGGTGAGCAAAGACACTTCCTTCTATCCAAGTAAGGCAATGGGCAACACAGGAACTATCCCAAAGTCCAGAATACAGCAAAGCCTGTATAATCGACTATTCTAGTCAAGGAAAGGCGGGAAAACAAGGATATATATTTTTTTGTAAGAAAACTACAGAAAAATGCAGGGGAAACAGCAGTATATTAAATGCACAGGCTAGCGCACTTGAGTGGGCAGCCTCAACAGTTAAATTAAAAAAACAAACTTTAACTTAAGTGCAGGTAATAAAAATGCTAAATACAGATAAAATAGCAGTTAAAACTTCATTTACAGCAAGAAAAGAAGGTTGCACAGGTAGAAACAGCAAATATATACTTAAATCTGGAAAGTAGTCACTTTTTTCAGTTCTCTGCTGCTAGCACCACTCTGCAGGACCACGAGGAGCTGTTGCTGAGTAGTATAGTCGAAAAAAACGCTCAGAGGCGGATTTTTATACAGGGAACTTCAAAAGAGCTAGAAATGGTCCAAAATGACCAATTACTACTGGATCTTGTGCTGAGGTCACTCCTTCAGGGACAGATAGGCTGCTCAAGGCTCCCCACTCCCACTGGTGAGCAAAGAAACTTCCTTCTATCCAAGTAAGGCAATGGGCAACACAGGAACTATCCCAAAGTCCAGAATACAGCAAAGCCTGTATAATGGACTATTCTAGTCAAGGAAAGGCGGGAAAACAAGGATATATATATATTTTTGTAAGAAAACTACAGAAAAATGCAGGGAAACAGCAGTATATTAAATGCACAGGCTAGCGCACTTGAGTGGGCAGCCTCAACAGTTAAATTAAACAAACAAACTTTAACTTAAGTGCAGGTAATAAAAATGCTAAATACAGATAAAATAGCAGTTAAAACTTCGTTTACAGCAAGAAAAGAAGATTGCACAGGTAGAAACAGCAAATATATACTTAAATCTGGAAAGTAGTTGCTTTTTTCAGTTCTCTGCTGCTAGTACCACTCTGCAGGACCACGTGGAGCTGTTGCTGAGTAGTATAATAGAAACAAAATGCTCAGAGGTGGATTTTTATACAGGGAACCTCAAAAGAGCTAGAAATGGTTCAAAACGAGCAATTACTACTAGATCTTGTGCTGAGGTCACTCCTTCAGGGACAGCTAGGCTGCTCAAGGCTCCCCACTCCCACTGGTGAGCAAAGAAACTTCCTTCTACCCAAGTAAGGCAATGGGCAACACAGGAACTATCCCAAAGTCCAGAATACAGCAAAGCCTGTATAATGGACTATTCTAGTCAAGGAAAGGCGGGAAAAACAAGGATTTTGTTTTTTTTTTTTTGTAAGAAAACTACAGAAAAATGCAGGGAAACAGCAGTATATTAAATGCACAGGCTAGCGCACTTGAGTGGGCAGCCTCAACAGTTAAATTAAACAAACAAACTTTAACTTAAGTGCAGGTAATAAAAACGCTAAATACAGATAAAAAAGGAGTTAAAACTTCGTTTACAGCAAGAAAAGAAGATCACACAGGTAGAAACAGCAAATATATACTTAAATCTGGAAAGTAGTCACTTTTTTCAGTTCTCTACTGCTAGCATCACTCTGCAGGACCACGAGGAGCTGTTGCTGAGTAGTATAGTCGAAAAAAATGCTCAGAGGTGGATTTTTATACAGGGAACTTCAAAAGAGCTAGAAATGGTCCAAAACGACCAATTACTACTAGATCTTGTGCTGAGGTCACTCCTTCAGGGACAGATAGGCTGCTCAAGGCTCCCCACTCCCACTGGTGAGCAAAGACACTTCCTTCTATCCAAGTAAGGCAATGGGCAACACAGGAACTATCCCAAAGTCCAGAATACAGCAAAGCCTGTATAATGGACTATTCTAGTCAAGGAAAGGCGGGAAAACAAGGATATATATATATATATTTTTTGTAAGAAAACTACAGAAAAATGCAGGGAAACAGCAGTATATTAAATGCACAGGCTAGCGCACTTGAGTGGGCAGCCTCAACAGTTAAATTAAACAAATAAACTTTAACTTAAGTGCAGGTAATAAAAATGCTAAATACAGATAAAATAGCAGTTAAAACTTCGTTTACAGCAAGAAAAGAAGGTCGCACAGGTAGAAACAGCAAATATATACTTAAATCTGGAAAGTAGTCACTTTTTTCAGTTCTCTGCTGCTAGCACCACTCTGCAGGACCACGAGGAGCTGTTGCTGAGTAGTATAGTCGAAAAAAAAATGCTCAGAGGTGGATATTTATACAGGGAACTTCAAAAGAGCTAGAAATGGCTCAAAACAAGCAGTTACTACTGGATCTTGTGCTGAGGTCACTGCTTCAGAGACAGATAGGCTACTCAAGGCTCCCCACTCCCACTGGTGTGGAAGGGAAAGGGAACCTTCCCTTTCTTTTTTTTTTTCCAAAAGTTTTAAGGCAATGGGCAAAAAAAAAACAAAAAGGAAAATATTCCAAAAAGTCCAGAAAATAAAAAAAGCAAAGCCCCC